>NC_092237.1:47267420-47369920 GCF_036320965.1 Panulirus ornatus
GATGTTACTCCCCTGATCAGTCAAGCTGTTGAGACACGCTTTTCGCAGGCCTTGTTACGTTTTCCCAACTGGGCTAGCCGGCTCTACTGTGTAGTTACTTGTCTAGCGAGTTTCATATGCCTACAGCAAATGAGTGGAACAGCCCTGAACCCATGTCTCAGTTGTGCTACAATTCTGATTGACTACACGCCATTTCAGGAGCTGTGATTTGAGAGAGTCAGTGTGGTGGGTAGCGAAAGATCTTTCACCATATCTTCTAACTCGACATCTTCCCACATATGAAAATGACATAAGGGAGCAACAGATCTTTAAGTCAAGAGACTTTTAATGATCTGACTGTGTCACTATCTGACTGTGTGTCACTATTACGTGTGTGTCACTATCTGACTGTGTCACTATCTGACTGTGTGTCACTATTACGTGTGTGTCACTATCTGACTGTGTCACTATCTGACTGTGTGTCACTATTACGTGTGTGTCACTATCTGACTGTGTGTCACTATTACGTGTGTGTCACTATCTGACTGTGTGTCATTATTACGTGTGTGTCACTATCTGACTGTGTGTCATTATTACGTGTGTGTCACTATCTGACTGTGTCACTATCTGACTGTGTGTCACTATCTGACTGTGTGTCACTATCACGTGTGTGTCACTATCACGTGTGTGTCACTATCTGACTGTGTGTCACTATCACGTGTGTGTCACTATCTGCCTGTGTGTCACTATCACGTGTGTGTCACTATCACGTGTGTGTCACTATCTGACTGTGTCACTATCTGACTGTGTGTCACTATCTGACTGTGTGTCACTATCTGACTGTGTGTCACTATCTGACTGTGTGTCACTATCACGTGTGTGTCACTATCTGACTGTGTGTCACTATCTGACTGTGTGTCACTATCTGACTGTGTGTCACTATCACGTGTGTGTCACTATCTGACTGTGTGTCACTATCACGTGTGTGTCACTATCACGTGTGTGTCACTATCTGACTGTGTGTCACTATCTGACTGTGTGTCACTATCACGTGTGTGTCACTATCTGACTGTGTGTCACTATCACGTGTGTGTCACTATCACGTGTGTGTCACTATCTGACTGTGTGTCACTATCTGACTGTGTGTCACTATCTGACTGTGTGTCACTATCACGTGTGTGTCACTATCTGACTGTGTGTCACTATCACGTGTGTGTCACTATCACGTGTGTGTGTCACTATCTGACTGTGTGTCACTATCACGTGTGTGTCACTATCACGTGTGTGTCACTATCACGTGTGTGTCACTCACTCCAATGTTCGCAGGACCCAGCCCACCATGATCTCCGGCGAGGCTCACGGTAAAGTCATCACACGGGGATTTTTCTCCAAATTCCAAATAGTGTTGACAGCACTATACCAACACTGCCATACACAGAGGCTTATCTTTTTTACCTTACCTTACATCAGTCACGGGCTGTCCTCTATCCCCCGTAGCTAAGTGGGAGACCTAGCATCTTTCTTGGGGGCTTGGTCTACCAATCTGTTTCGTGCTGTATATCAAAGCTTTTTCAATGCTGTGCCACCTGGATGGTCCAGGACAGCGCAGAGGAAGCTGTGGGCGTAGTAGTTTTCTGAAGAGGTTCCGAGGTCTTCTCATCGTCTCTCGTATATATTTCGGTTGTGGGTGGAAGAGAATTGGGCCTCTGAAATCTACGCTATGATATCTTAATATTCATCACACCGTCCCTGCTCTTCAGTGAATCTAATTTGCACACTCTACTCAGCTTGTCACCCTAGCAACAAAGAAAGGTTAGCTTTGTATGCTGGTTAAGTAAGGTACCAGACCTTCCAGTATTTTGTCTACGTTTCAAACGAAGTGTAGAGTTTTGGGGTTCTGAGTCTATTCCAGAATATCTAGGTGGTTTACTGATCTGGTTTTGCTGCTCCGTCTTCCCTGATCTCCTCCTCCTCATCCCTGACAGTTCTCACACTCGCCCTGTCATTTCCCTCGTCGACCCGGCGGTTACTGTGTTATCCACAGGTAACGGCACCAGACATGATCACTCCCGGATCTCCGGCGCATCTCGCTCGTCATGTGGGCAATCTCAAGTTTGTCTTCAGCTCGAGATGTGACTTGAATTTTCTGTGCCCTTCTGTAGCGGACGATTTGATTTGTGCCGGTGTCCCTGGCAAGTTTATTGTGCACCACATGACTCATCCTGTGAGCGGTAGCGCAAAAGGATGACAAGGGTCACAAAGGGTCTTACGTAGACCCACCCAAGTGTCCAAATCTTTGACCAACAGACATTATAATTCACATTATTAACATCTCCAGATAGGCCAAAGCGCCAGTAGTACCTATAGCCTAGCCTTAGTCTAGCAGTTACAACACTTACAACATTCTCTATATAATATTTTACACATTTTACTGAGATGAAAAATGTTTCTACCTGTGTTTATCTGAACTCGTCTTCGTGCTTCAAAAAAGTCCGTTGGTCATTTTCTAATTACATTATGAAGCTACTAACCGACAATCCAATGTTATTTTCAACATCACCTTTATCAATCAATTGATAACCCAGTGTTTTCAACATCACCTTTATCAATCAATTGATAACCCAATGTTTTCAACATCACTTTTATCAATCAATTGATAACCCAATGTTTTCAACATCACCTTTATCAATTGATAACCCAGTGTTTTCAACATCACCTTTATCAATTGATAACCCAGTGTTTTCAACATCACCTTTATCAATTGATAACCCAATGTTTTCAACATCACTTTTATTAAGTGCAAGTTTGGCTAAAGCATCAGCTTTGCCATGCTCACGGTGGCCTATATGAGAGGGAATCCATAACAATTTGATCCGAATCCCTTGAGCAATAATGTCTATTTGTGTCTGGCTTCAGAGACCAACATGTGACATTCTGATCTCAAGACGTTAAGGGCAAGTAGTGAGGATAAAGAATCAAGAGATGATCAAGCTGTCTGTGGCAGTGATTTCTACCTGCTCAAGAGTGATAAGTATGGCGAACAATTTAGTTTGTACAGTAGATGCCCACTTGTTTATTCTAACACTTTTTCTCTAATCTATTACCACTGGGCTGGATCACAAAGGTAGCACTGCTTGCCCTCACAGTGGCAGAGTGGTCCGCTCGTGTCGTTACCAATTCGTTTAGTGAAGACCTTAGTTTTATCTGCAGATATGATGAAGCCAAGGCTCTCCTCACAGGCTAGGTGTAGGTAGTTAAGAATAATTTGCATTACAGAGCAGACACGTTCCCTCAGGGTACAGAGTTTCCAAAAACATCCAGGGAATTCTGTGCGATTAATTCATTCTCTCCGTGCGCACTTCATATACGATCGCAACAGAATTTGGAGAAGTCTGTTCATCTGTCAAACAAATAACGTAAACTAAATGATAAATATTGTTATATGGGCAGAAACTTTACACAAGCCTTGCGACGAGTTCAAACTTAATAAAAACAATAGAGTTTCGGATCGACAGTGTCAGACACCCATGTAGACCCGTTGTGACACCAAGGTACTACCTGTCTGACATCCGTGAAGGTCCGTGCGGTGACGGTGTCACACCTATGACACCCACGTACACACCCGTGTCAAACATTTGACATCCCGTGTAATTCCGTGGTATGCCAGTGCCACACGTCTGACACCCGCGCTATTCTAGGAGTCAAACGTTTGACACCCGTGTCAACCGCTGCCTTCACCCGCCTTCAGTTGTCAGAAGGCAACAAAGCCAGCTCGAAGAAAAGAAAAGCAACAATCCCTCCCACCCACCCAGCACACCGGGTGAGTTTCCCGATACCCGCCACCAGCCAACCACAAGCTGGGGTGGAGGGGTGTCACGCCCACGTATGTAGATCACCCAGCACGGATGACGGGGCAGGAGAAGGCCGGGTTGACGTTCAACTCCCTACATCAACTGAAGTTCCCTGCGTGGTGTATCGACCTGTTCAAGCGGGTGTAGTGAAGGGGCCTAATGTTGCTGTTGCCGGGCGGGTGTAGTAGCCCTAGGACATGCATGTGTGTGGGTGTGTGTGTGTAGATTAAGCTGGGTGGGTGTACCAGTGAGCCATATCATTTGTCAGTGCATGTGAGTATAGCGTACTAGGCTACACCTAGTAACACGTTGCCGTCCAGGAGTGTAATACAGTGTAAGTTACTATTGCAGAACCTCTACACACTGACTGTATCCGTGTACACACAGTGCAGCGTGCCTTTGAAGCCACAACCACCAGAACGACTAACAAAACCAACATTTCCTCTGGAATGCACGACTCTCTTTGTGATCTGGCTGCTGTTTAACATAGCCTTTCAAGCCTTACCTTACCTCAACTTACCTTACCTTACCTTACCTCATCTTACCTTACCTTACAGTACTTTATTTTACCTGTGTCTTTTTGAGCGTACGTTGTGCACGTCTCCCGTCCGCCCTCACGACCAGTACTCTAGTAAAGTTCTCAGGCATAACGGTACAGTAACTACTACCAAATCTGCTCCCCTGGTATGATGGGTGTTGGTATGTCCCAGGTATGGGATGTCGTCTGTCTCCCTCCTTTAACAGCGTAGCAGCTAAAACCTATCTCTTTGTTTAACATGTTCGTAAAAACCAACTGGGAAATTTGGCTAACATCCTGGCGTTTTCTCTCAGCAAACTGGAAGACTTAATTGGTGTCCTAGTTTACTTATAGATGAGATCATCATAACCTTTGTGACAACATCTTTAAATAGTCACACGAAACTGTGGTCTACGTCGACGTGTTACAGAGATGCAGAACTGTGGAGGGCACTTACAGCTATGATGGTGGCCCTCATACAGCCTGACTGATCAGATAAGCAAGAACACAGCTTGTTGTTGTCCCAGATATACTCCCCTACTGGGGAGGTATAGGAGCCTCCTACATACAGGTAAAGGAGGAAAGGCTGCAAGGTCTGTAACGTGGAAGCGGAGCTTATTACTGTGAAGGCACCAGACATCGTCTGGCCTGGAGGCCAACGTGATCTGTTCCTCATATATATATATATATATATATATATATATATATATATATATATATATATATATATATATATATATATATATATGTATATGTATATATATACACGCACACACACACACACACACACGATATTACTCTAACTAATGATGTTTACGTAATGATTTTCCTAAAGGTTTCAAATTTAAGGTTAATTTCTTCCAAATCTTTTCATTTCTTTTCTCCTGCTGAGGGAAATGTATCCACTTTCTTATTCATAAATAAAACCACACTTCCACTTTCACCACAGTTTGAATCTCATTGAGTCATTATGTTAATATGTCGGGCGCAGGTCTGGAGTGTCTCTGAGGCAAGCTTTTGTGATTAATCTTCTGGGGTTCAGCCCCTCGGATGGGACTCTCACTGTACACTCGACAGTTTGCAGTTTATCTCTCACCACTGTGTATATTTACTGATGACGAAGCACTTCCAGGATTATACCCCACTCACTCCGACCCCAGGATGGTGGTGGTGGTGGCGTACTGTCAGGTGAGGTGCTGGAACCGCTAAGTTTGTCTGTACTTTCCACCAGGTCATAACCTCAATGCAAGGTGCCGGAGAGGCTCTTCCCATTTCGTAATCATTGTTTGCGGTGGTCTACCTTCTGGATGGTGCTAATACTCGTGTCATCACGACGGTGCGACCCTTGGGTACGATGTCGTGGCCTTTGACCTGGACATTATTCTCAAGGATCGTACACAGTCTTGCTCCAGGCGTTCATCTACCACACAAGCCCACAGGGTTCCCGTTCGTGCACCATGTGGGTCTCACGTGCCATGTTGCCCCTCCGCCAACTTGTTAATGTCATACTGCAACCGATGTGGCGGTGCAGTGTACTTGTTACCTGCGTCGACCCATCAATGTTGATGCAGTGTGAGGTACTTGTTCGCATTACACGTCACGTTACACTGGCGTGTCCTGGGTACGTGACGGCTGACTCTGTACTGGTCACACAGGTCTACGCGTCCCTATCGCTGCTATGACCAACACTTGACGACTAAGAACTTGCTCGTGCGCGCCGAACCTGGTCGACGCCATGCCAGGTACTCCTGCCAGAGCGGAGGAGACGGTGTGGAGGGTTTGGAGACCAACTGCCCGAAACCCGACTCACGATGTCTCTTTATAATTCCTAAGCGCATTCAGGAGCACCATCCCTAGCCGGGAAGGTTCGAACCCCGACCCGAGGGCTTCAGATGGAAGTTCCCTGACCAGGATGCTCCGTCCGCTGCCCCTGTGAGGCCTGACCCAGGTGATGGGTGCACGACCCTCTCAACGGGATGACCAACGGTCCCCAAAAACCTGCTGTAATAATTCCCTCATTAGTAAGGCACCCCCAGCTCCCAGGCAGAGGGGGTGGGAAGGGTCTCTAGGAAAAGCGGAAGCCAGAAGCTGTGGGAAGGAGGTAGTTACTGGAGTGGGGAGGCCAAGAGAACACATCAATAACTTGAGACAATAGTAAATGATTCAAGTGTAAGAGAAGCAGCACAACAGGTAACTGGAAGACAACGGAGACACACTGTACCTCCAGACACACACAAGACTTGGACAGTGCTACCAGTATGGAACAAATCTGGTTCACACGAGGCCTCTGAGCACTGAGAGAGAGAGATAGAGGGGTTGCGGTCACCCATCCATAAACACAATGAATGATGATTAGCTTATTCTACTTCCTTACAAAACCCTCAAACTACAGCATCGCTACACACACACACACACACACACACACACACACACACACACACACACACACATACACACACATACACACACACACACACACACACACACACACACACACCCAGCCCGCCATACGTCTCATATACTTCAGTCCAACCTTCACCATACATCTGTACAATCTTTTCTTCCTTCAAACCCTTCCTCATCCCCCACCTAACCACCCAGTTAAGAATAATAATAATAATAAAAAAAGCAGGGAGGGCTGGCGGGATGGAGGAGGCCCACGGGAGGGTGACACACGACGGTCCTGTGTGCCAGAAGACATTTGTAAAAGTGAGGTCGGCCGGTTCCCGCTTCCCTGGGTCGCCCGCCTCCAGTCTCTTTCTCTCTCTCGGACGCGCCGGTCGCCCCAGGCAGGATATTACACAGAGATGCCACCTTTTACATAACCAAACATAACTGACTACAGTAAGAAATTCGAGACAAATAAAATGCAGAGTTGACTACTTCTCTTAAACATCCATTTAACATTCAGTACACTAATGTTCATAACAACGTCTCTTTAATAACGGTCAATTTACAATGATGTCTCAGGTTTACAATGGTGCCTCACGTTTATAATGGCGCCTCCAGTTCACAATGGTGCCTCAAAAGAGTCTGAAGTTACGAACGGTGCGTCAAGTATCTCACGATATAACACTTACCCGAAGACTGAGCTAGACTGTGGCTAGCTAGGACTGACATCCCTTCCTGAGCCAGTGACTCAAGACTGTCGCGCCTTCCAGAAACAGAATTTTCTTGATCTACAGCCAACCGTAAAACCTTTGTTCTTTTGTTTTTACTGGCTCGACTCCACGGCCAGAGCTACCAAGAATACGCGGAACAAGATGGGGGGAAGCCGTGATGGGTGTCGACTTCTCCAGCAGAGGAATGGTACATAAAGAAAATGGATGTGAGGGATATAGCGGAGCCTGTGGCCGGGGACCGCTACCCCAAGTGATGGACCTACGCGCTCACTGTTGACGCCACTCTTCCGCCCCACGCGTCTGGACCTGCTGCTGCTGCTGCTGTTGCTCTCAACCATACGTCTGGACCTGCTGACGGGGCTGTTGCTCTCACCCTTAAGTCTGACCTTTTGATGCTGTTGCTGTTGCTCCTCTCAACCATACGTCTGGACCTGCTGATACTAGTACTGCTGCTGCGGTTGCTCTCACCCTTAAGTCTGGACCTGCTGATACTACTGCTGTTGCTCTCATCTTTACGTCTGGATTTTCTGATACTGCTGCTGTTGCTGCAGTCATCCCGGATCTACTACCATTGATGATGCTTTCATCCGCCCGTCTGAAAACTGTGCAGCTGCCTCTGATATCAAGTACAACAGACGCAGGGCCCCATGCTTACTGGGAGTGTGTAATGTCTTGGAATGATTCTTGACACTAAAGACGATGGATGTAGCTTGACATTGACGACCTTAACGACCAAACCACCAGGCAGCCTACGACGCCCTCTTCACAGCTGAGCAGGGAAACCTTACCGAAGACGCCCTCACACACTGCTCACAGTGGCAGCCTGCAATCCTTCGCTGTCGCATGCTACCCGACAGGCAGAAGACACCACAAGCATCTCTTCTCATAACATGTCAGGTGAAAGTCAACGCACACACACAACACGCCTGATAACACCTCTCAAGTTTATGTCAACACAAGCAATACTCCTCACAATACCTCATAGTGCAAGTCAACACAGGCAACACTCCTCACAACACCTCAAGTGTAAGCCAACAAAGACAACACCCTGGCAAACAGGATACCGTGTATTTTACAAGAGCCTGGGGTCAACACTGTGTGCACGCGACGTGTAATTCGATCTGCCATACAAAATTAAGACTGAGCCTTACAATGAACAGTCTTCAAAATCACTAAGAGTATTAGTAGTTTTCAGGGTAATACGGAACCTTATTACTAGGTTATCCTTCAAAAGGCCTTCATGATGACTTATGATGGCAACTTAACCCACACCAGATGATATCTTTTTTGTTGAGTGTTAGTCTCTAGACGGAGGGTAGCCATGGTGAAACACGGCACTTGGTCCCTGGCCACACCCTACCGCCCTTTCCAGGCTACACCGTGCAACCCCTTCCTGTCCACACTCGTCTAGTGGTCCTGACCACACGTCTACTGCAAGCCTGAGCCACAACCCTACCCTGCCTGGCCACAGCGCAGCAATTACTCTGGCCGCAACATTATCAAAGCCTGCCCTACCATGTGGCCCTGTGCACACCCTTAATATTTCCTGAGCTCACCCGCTCACCTCACTAAACCCACTGCTTCCTGCGTCAACCTCCTCCTGCTGCCCTAACCACACCCCTGCTACCCAGGCCATATCCCTACTGCTCTAGCCATAACCCAGCTGCTCTGACTAGACCTCCCGCTGCTCTGTCCACACCCTCTAATTTAGCCCGTCCAGGGACTCTCCAAGACCCGGCAGTATTTCAGGTCCTACCTGTCCGTCTGGTTGTGTCAGGATCCGGTGCTGGGGTCAAGATAAGGCGCTGTCCACTACCTACTACAACATTAGGTGAAGTTTGGTGAGGCTATTCCATTGTTGTGTTACCTCTGAGGCTGCCCCAGGTCGACCCTCCTGGTGCAAGGCTCCTGGCTGGAGGATGGAGCAGAGAGGTGGGCAAAGGAAGGATGGCTGGAGGGAGGATGGTGCGGAGGGAGGATGGGGTACAGGAGTGGGTGGGGGGAGAACAGGGTGGGTGTGAGGGTGGACTGGTAACCAGGGTGGGTGTGAGGGTGGACGGGTGACCAGGGTGGGTGTCAGGGTGGCATGGTGACCAGGGTGGGTGTGAGGGTGGACGGGTGACAAGTGTTGAATCAATGTACGGGTGGAGTGATGGAAGAAAGGCAGGACGGATGGCCAAAGAAAGAATAAGAGTAAATTCGGGTGGATGGAAGGTGGATGGTTGCTGGGGAGATGGATGACTGGATGAACAGTTAGAAGATGAATGAATGCCAGGATACATGTGGGTCCAAGGAGTAGGAGACAAGATTGACCTCTGAGTACGATGGTACGACTCTGGATATGATGGCCTGACCTTGAACCTGATCCTTAAGGGTGTGGATGCCAACCAGAGGTCGCACCTTTGTGTTCGAGGGGTCAAGGAAAGTTGGTGTAGTGGACGAATTCCCATGAAACTTGAAACCGCTTACTTCCTGCTGCTTGGGCGTGTCCCACGCACGGCAGCAGACGACTGCCGTACAACAACCTTGACAAGCACGCCTGGCAGCACACGGTGCAACAGTTTCAACAAGACGGAGCTCTTGGTCTGCCGACTGGCAGAGTGGCGTCGGGCAAACGGTCCCTAAGAAGATAACTCCGTCCAACACACCCGCCGGCCACAATGCGGTGACCACAACATGACTGAGGGACGCGGGAAACGGTGAACTATGTTGAGCGAAGAGAAGGTGCATAAGCGAATGGTAAGAGATGGTGGTGGTAAGGAAGTAAAATACAGTTCTTGCGGTTGGGTTGTGCAGTGAGGGCACGCCACACCCACCGTATACACCTCCAGCCGAGACCACATCACGCCTCCGTGTTCACTAAACACCAACACTGTTCCTACGTGCTTAACGTGCTGCTACGGCCCCGCAGTGTGGGTTTAACAGGGCCACTACACACACTGCACCCGGGGCCACTGAAGAGCTTTACTAACGAGTGTCATCCATCACATCCGATCAACGAAGCCTAATCTCCCAGGTAACTAGTTAACCAACAAAGATAAAGCATCTTTCTAGCGTTTATCTTGCGTTAACCGCAAACAAGTTGTCTCACGTACTCAACGAAGGACGTTCCCTCTCGTATGTTTAATGAGTACAACCATCCCCTGCCCTCCACACACAACCACGGTGTCAGTGTGTAGGGAAAACCACCACGACTCAAGTGTATTCATCGACTGATTGATTGATCTGTGCCGGTGTCCACCGGCAAATTTAATGTGCGCTCCCATTGCTCATCCTCTCAGCGGTAGCGCAAATGGATGACAGGGGGTCACAAAGGGTCTTACCGGGTACATCGAAGGCTTCCACAACCCGTGTACAACGTACACACCCACAACCCGAGCTGGATTAACGACTGTAAACACGCTTCTCAACTTTTCAAAGAGGTTCTTTTGCGTTGTATAATGACCTCCACGCCCATGTTGTCCGTGCAGACGACCAGACAACAACACCGCCATGGCATAACACTGTTAGTCCATCTGACTCGATCCCAGACCAGGCCGACCTCACTCAGCACCGGTGCTTGACCCAACGGTCTGTTTGCGGCTGCAGCCGGTCTTCAGGCCCACCTGTGAACAGCACCCCAGCATGGAGAACTTGTACAGGCTGTTCCTGTACACTTCATGGGACCGGACTGGTACGTGAGGTGTTCCGTATGATTTCTGACAGCCAGCAGGTCAAATTCCTGCGTCCCGGATGTTTACACTGCTTTCACTGGTTGAACCAAGTGAACCTCGCCGGCTCTGCCGACACACTGCAGCTCCTGCTCCACTCCGGCATATAATTATTTTCATATGCAGATTATGGGCTTCATCTCTCGGTAATCTCCATAAGTATATTATGATGATCTTTGGCGGCCGCGCTCCACTGAGCTTAGAATATCATTCTGCCGCTCCCAGTGTTCTCTATGATCATCAAGCAAGGACGACACAAGCATCTGCAGGTGATCTTTAGCTTTCTAGCTCCGCGTCATGCCGGTCTCAAGAGGTTCTGGTCTTGGTAAACGCCAGTGATACAAGGACGAGTCCTCCCAATGGTGTGTTACCATCTGTCTTTCTTGTTCGGGTTGGGCCGTAACCCACGAGGCCTGCTGTGTTACTCTCCTATCTTCGTAGGTTAAGAATACAGGACACTGTTCTTTACTGCCCTGTCTCTATATATGCAAATTACGAATACAGGATGCCATGTAGGGTCCTCGTCGCAGATCATCTGTCATTCCCATGTACTCTACTTCAGTAGATAACCTCGTCAAAAGACCATCACCTCATCTGTGAAACATCCCTCCCATTTTCTGCAGCAGACCCCCGTCACAGATGACCATTCTTCTGTTCTAACCTTCCCACCATACACTAGGGTGGGCCAAGCCTTCTCGCAGACAGGGAGCCACTGCTCAGGCGTCCTCGCTCAGGACCTGCCCTGCAGACCAGCCCACTCGCGGCTTTAAGAACGGTGTCTCTCCTACTACCACAAGTTCTGAGTCCTGTATCAAGTTACGGCTTCATGTGTTTCCCAACACTCATACCATAACCAAAACCAGTCGATACCTTGAGCATGCCCGGCAGGCCACGCCCTCTCATGTGGTCCGCGGTGGTGCATGGTGGAGGCCACACCCTCCCATGCCCTTTGTCGGTGACCGTTCCAACAGATATGAATCCTAAATGACAGAGAACAGGTCTACCTCCAAGCCAGCCTGACATCCTACAGGGTTCATTGGTCGCAAAACTTTCGAACCCATATTTCAACGACAAATAAGGAGATGAGAGAGAGAGAGAGAGAGAGAGAGAGAGAGAGAGAGAGAGAGAGAGAGAGAGAGAGAGAGAGAGAGAGAGAGAGAGAGAGAGAGATTCCTTGCATGCCTTGTTACTTTCATCTGTGCTCCACCGAACACTTACCTTCACTGGACACGATATGTACACCACCATCATTCAGGTCTGGAAACAGTCTCACCAAACCACAGTCAACAACACACGAGGAGGCGAAGCAGAAGTCGTCACGTGGGTGTAGCCAACACGTTCATACCATCCTCACTGCACCCACATGGTCATGAAAAGCATCTGGTAGTAACTTGTCTCCTGCGGTGAGGGTGCGAGGATGACCAGCCCTCAACACCCACCACCCACCAACATCCCAGGCGTCCCAACTCTCAACACCCACCACCATCACCAACATCCCAGGCGTCCCAACTCTCAACACCACCCATCACCAACATCCCAGGCGTACCAACTCTCAACACCCACCACCATCACCAACATCCCAGGCGTCCCAACTCTCAACACCCACCACCAACCACCAACATCCCAGGCGTCCCAACTCTCAACACCCACCACCAACCACCAACATCCCAGGCGTCCTGACTCTCAACACCCACCACCATCACCAACATCCCAGGCGTCCCAACTCTCAACACCCACCACCAACCACCTAAGGTGGGCCAATCCTCAACACCCACCACCCTAGGCGGGCCCACCCTCAACACCTACCACCCTAGACGGCTCACGCTCAACACCCACCACCCGAGGCGAGCCAACCCTCATCATCTACATATAATAAACAAAACGAGTCACGAGACGTTCCAATCCTGAGGGTAAAAATCTAGAGGGTACACCAGGACGATGACTGAGGTTCACACCCAACGCTGACCACAGCAGCAGAACATGCTCGAGCTCAGAGCAGCAGTTGTGACTGAGTCCTCCACACCACACGTCGTGACACTTGAAAAACAATCACGGTGTCTGTCTGTCTGTCAGGCGCGGCGCAGCGCAGAGCCGGTGTCTGGAGTGCTTAAGAGTCGTACTTTTCAACCTGCCAGCCAGCCAGTCCTTGTAACCCAGGCGTACTCTTGCGTCTGTAACTTCCTCGTAACCTCCACTCCCCACCATCAGGGGAGGCCTCCACCTCCACCTGGTCCCACGAAGGCCTCCCGTGACCCAGGACAGAGCACGTCGAGCCAGAAGAACAATATTATGACAGGACTAAGTAGCTGTGGACCGCCAGAAATAATAATGATTATAACATGTTTTTGTGTCTGGCATTCTAGGATCTGTCTCCACAAGAACTGTGTCCCTATGCTGCCTGAATACACCTTTGTAGTGTACTATATTAATGAAAAGAAAAAGACACTTTAGCGCGAAAAATAATGTATTAAATAAAATGTAATAAATAGATGTAACAAATACAAAATTATTTCTTTAATCATAAATACGTCACTCGAGTTGTCCTCAAGATAGCACGCTTCGGTGAACGTGGCGTGGCGTCTTCCCTCCCGAAGTGGATCATCATCATCGTCCACGCCCGGCCCGGCAGGGGAAGGCGGCGGGCGTGGAGGCCAGCCGCACACCACCACTCCCTGATGAACGTCGACTTAGAGGTCAGTAACCCTCCTGAGCACGAGGGCACGGGCCACGAGCACAACGGTACGACTCTCTCTCGGCTACGACAACCTGGTCGTAAATGAACCAAGCCATCATACCTCATGATGATCCACGCTGTTATGCGCGGTGAAGGGTAGCACCGCTGACCCCTATGGCTTAAACTATTTTGGCAGCTGACGATGGAATGCGTTTTTTTCCTCCACCACACCAGACCCTTTCAAAACACTCTCAAATGACATGCGTAAATATTGACAACATTAAGAGTAACCAGAAGGACTCACACACACAAACACACACGCACTTAACCTATATCTTTTCCTTTGTTTAAAGAACCTCATAAAATATGATATACAAGACGGTGTCAGTGACAGCATACATCTCAAGTAGAACATATCAATGCTACAGTAGACTATACTGTATAGTTCCTCAATGTACGAGGATAGAAATGATGATCCCAGGATCCTTATAACAATCCTTTGTGTCCAAGTGGCCGGCTGTATTGTATAGCGTCGGTATCCTGCTGTTTAAGTGTACGTTATCCTAATAGCCCATATGTTATCATTATTACTGCTACTAACCTCAGCGGACGGCCTGGAATATACCTCGGATAATCTTGCAGGTCTAGTGTACAAAAGAAGCTATCTGTACTAAACTACATCTACACCACACCCTTATCTTTATTACAACTTTATTTTCACACACACACACACCCTTATATTCAGTACACCTCTCATACATCACTACAGCTATAGGTTCACCAAACTCATTTTCATTATACTCTTTCTCTTCATCATCGTCATTACGCTATATTCACTTCACCGTTTTCTTCACTACATCCCTATACTCGCCTGCCCAGTGTGAGTATATTGTGTAACTGTACGCCTGACATGTAATGCACCTTAGACCTCTCATACTGCTATCACTGTTAACCAGTTAACGATGGTACGCTACACTTTGTCCTATTTCTAATACACACCTCAGTGTACATGTAATTCGAATGTTAACAAGTTCTGTATATGGATGACATTCTAAACTTGCTTTGTATTAACCATACTGGTAATTCGAAGGTTAACAAGATGTTCTGTGTATGTATGACATATTCTAAACTTGCGTTGTATTAACCATGCTGTTACCTACGCTCCTGTCAGCATCTCTTTTCAATCCTGCAACCATCTATCATGTATCATATGATGTATCCTGCACCTCCGTAACCCCCCCAAGTCAGGAGGAAGATCCTTTAGGTACCTGGTCCTAACGTGTCACCCTCCGATGGACAGTACCCACTGTATGTTCTATGCTGGCCTCCACCAACCCTTAGATATATGCCCTTCACCCATACACTCGCTGAAATGCTCCGTGTATGTAGTCCTAGACAATAAACATTTTCAAAGCTCAAACGATACTCTCCTCTTCACAATACACTACCCTCACATTGCTATGTTCGTGGCCGGCCGTAACCTTCTCCACAGATCCACAATACCAGTATAAATATATAGATTAATATGAAGCAAGTCAACTTGCCTGCAGCTGCTGGTGAGGGAGCGGTATGTGGCCTGTGTCACCCACACCACAAACAAACATCCTTTTTAATCGACCGTTAAATGATGGGCAGTAACGAGAGCCAGCCTCGCCTCTTATACGTAGACACCTCCACTACTCCTTGCTTCACCTCACTACTCCTTGCTTCACCTCACTAATCCTTGCTTCACCTCACTAATCCTTGCTTCACCTCACTACTCCTTGCTTCACCTCACTACTCCTTGCTTCACCTCACTAATCCTTGCTTCACCTCACTAATCCTTGCTTCACCTCACTAATCCTTGCTTCACCTCACTACTCCTTGCTTCACCTCACTACTCCTTGCTTCACCTCACTAATCCTTGCTTCACCTCACTAATCCTTGCTTCACCTCACTAATCCTTGCTTCACCTCACTAATCCTTGCTTCACCTCACTACTCCTTGCTTCACCTCACTAATCCTTGCTTCGCCTCACTAATCCTTGCTTCACCTCACTAATCCTTGCTTCACCTCACTAATCCTTGCTTCATCTATAAAACAAAGACTGATGAATGGCGCAAAAAGACCAGTCACATAGTCAAGAGGATAAAGACATAAACTTACAAGCCAGAGGTTATGTCATTAACGAGGTGTGACGACGAAATTCTGTGAGAGCGAACGATAACATCCGGGAGAAAACCCTTACGCGCCAGCAAGTCTGTCCTCATCAGTCACACACACACACACACACACACACACACACACACACACCTCAACAGCTCATTCATGTACATCAGCCGAGCCAGATTTTCCAGGTACCCATTCAACATCCGGCTCGCGTTACAGGAACAATGATGGCGTTATAATGTGTATCATTAACACTGCCAGCTCTCGTGGTACAACAAAGGGATGGTCCCCCGTCTAACGTTATCTTTTATCAGATGTAATATGTGGTTTCTTCATCGTAATACCTGTGGTTATCACAATGTTCTTCAACAGAGCATGCAAGCTGTCGATCACGGTTTCCCGTGCTTGGCCGCTGCCTGGTCACCCACCCTACGTAAATGATGACACAGAAACTAACAAATCACGATAATCACTCGAGTGTCTTATCTTACACACTAACTGCCAATTCACCCGCGAATAAGACGTCACATTACAGTTAAGTCGGTCACCTTCCACAATGATGTTGTGGGCCTTTATGTAAAATGTCAGGGGCTTACATGAAGAAATCCGACATGGCAACGATGACCCGTCATCTCACCGAGCAAATATTTCACTTGATTATGTTTACATGGCTGCGTGATTATGGAGAAATACAGGCAATTTTTCTGAGTTAACAACAACAATATTAGTAATAATAATAATAATGATAATAATAATAATAATAATAATAATAATAATAATAATAATAATATCTATAATACCTAACTTTACGTACATTTTACAACTGTTTCGATGGACTTCTATCCAATCTGTTCAGGCCGGGCACTACCTTGCCTCACTCTACGAAAAACTATGTCTTTACCCCTACTGTTGGGTTGGACACCCCTGCTCCTACTGTTGGGTTGGACATCCCTGCTCCTACTGTTGGGTTGGACATCCCTGCTCCTACTGTTGGGTTGGACACCCCTGCTCCTACTGTTGGGTTCGAGAACAAGCTGTCCTGCTGCTCGTAGGTGCAGCAAAAAGGAAAGGATTCGAAAATGAGTAACGGGTTACGACGCGGGCAATAAGACTGGCGTTCCCTTCGTCTGATAACCAAAACATCTGTGGTCAGAATATCAACTGTGTACAGATTTACCTTCATTACTGAGGCAGCCCCGTCCCTCCACGGAGGGCAAGATGCTGCCACAGGCATTTCCTCCAGGCCAGCCAAAGGTTCACTCGATCCGATTTACTTGAGGAAATCCTCTCTCGGAGGCAACACGGCTCACTGGACATGTCACCAGAATGTTCGAGCAAGCAGCAGCAGCTACGTTCTGAGGTCTGTATGTGAACAAAGTTCATACGACGCTGGCTGAACATATCACAGATGTAACTGTTGTGTCTTGATGAAGAAATTGTGTAACTATTCAGTATATCGAACAGAATCATCATGGACGTGAGTACCAGACGAAAATACTGAACTTATGCATTCGTAATCTGTCCACCTGCCACCACAACGTACCACAAGCCCACACCTCCCACCACAACGTACCACCAGCCCACACCTCCCACCACAACGTACCACCAGCCCACACCTCCCACCACAACGTACCATCACCTCACACCTCCCACCACAACGTACCACCAGCCCACACCTCCCACCACAACGTACCACCAGCCCACACCTCCCACCACAACGTACCACCAGCCCACACCTCCCACCACAACGTACCACCAGCCCACACCTCCCACCACAACGTACCATCAGCCCACACCTCCCACCACAACGTACCACCAGCCCACACCTCCCACCACAACGTACCACCAGCCCACACTTCCCACAACAACATACCACCAGCCCACACCTCCCACCACAACGTACCACCAGCCCACACCTCCCACCACAACGTACCACCAGCCCACACCTCCCACCACAACGTACCACCAGCCCACACCTCCCACCACAACGTACCATCACCTCACACCAACTACAACACCATTCTAATAACCTAAACTTTTCACCGTCTCGCACACTTCCTACGAAGACAGTATCTCTGTATCTAGTACATTCAGCGACGCCAAGATCCCTGTAATAGAAGCAAACGTTTGTGTGTGTGTGTGTGTGTGTGTGAGAGAGAGAGAGAGAGAGAGAGAGAGAGAGAGAGAGAGAGAGAGAGAGAGAGAGAGAGAGAGAGAGAGAGAGAGAGAGAGAGAAGACAGGCTTCTCACTCCCTCCAAAATTCGTCAATATTTTCACCCAGTCTCTTCTTTTTCCCTTTCATAATTCTCTCTATATTCAAATTAAGGCCCGGCCTTGATGTGGACTTTCGTCCGTGACTGGAGCCTCCATCTAGAAGAAAAAAGTAATTAAGGAAGGCAGTAGGAAGGGAAGTAACTAAGGAAGGCAGTAGGGAGGGAAGTAACTAAGGGAGGCAGTAGGAAGGGAAGTAACTAAGGAAGGCAGTAGGGAGGGAAGTAACTAAGGGAGGCAGTAGGGAGGGAAGTAACTAAGGAAGGCTGTAGGAAGGGAAGTAACTAAGGAAGGCAGTAGGAAGGGAAGTAACTAAGGAAGGCAGTATGGAGGGAAGTAACTAAGGAAGGCAGTACGGAGGGAAGTAACTAAGGGAGGCAGTAGTGTGGGAAGTAACTAAGGAAGGCAGTAGTGTGGGAAGTAACTAAGGAAGGCAGTAGGAAGGGAAGTAACTAAGGAAGGCAGTAGGAAGGGAAGTAACTAAGGAAGGCAGCAGGAAGGGAAGTAACTAAGGAAGGCAGTAGGGAGGGAAGTAACTAAGGAAGGCAGTACGGAGGGAAGTAACTAAGGGAGGCAGTAGTGTGGGAAGTAACTAAGGAAGGCAGTAGGAAGGGAAGTAACTAAGGAAGGCAGTAGGGAGGGAAGTAACTAAGGGAGGCAGTAGGGAGGGAATTAACTAAGGAAGGCAGTAGGAAGGGAAGTAACTAAGGAAGGCAGTAGGGAGGGAAGTAACTAAGGAAGGCAGTAGGAAGGGAAGTAACTAAGGGAGGCAGTAGGGAGGGAAGTAACTAAGGGAGGCAGTAGGGAGGGAAGTAACTAAGGAAGGCAGTAGGGAGGGAAGTAACTAAGGAAGGCAGTAGGGAGGGAAGTAACTAAGGAAGGCAGTAGGGAGGGAAGTAACTAAGGAAGGCAGTAGGGAGGGAAGTAACTAAGGAAGGCAGTAGGGAGGGAAGTAACTAAGGAAGGCAGTACGGAGGGAAGTAACTAAGGAAGGCAGTACGGAGGGAAGTAACTAAGGGAGGCAGTAGGAGGGAAGTAACTAAGGAGGGGGGGGGAAGTACTAGGGAGGCATAGGAGGGATTACTAGGAGGCAGTAGGGAGGGAAGTAACTAAGGGAGGCAGTAGGGAGGGAAGTAACTAAGGGAGGCATTAGGAGGGAAGTAACTAAGGGAGGCAGTAGGGAGGGAAGTAACTAAGGAAGGCAGTAGGGAGGGAAGTAACTAAGGAAGGCAGTAGGAGGGAAGTAACTAAGGAAGGCAGTAGGGAGGGAAGTAACTGAGGGAGAAAGTAGGAAGGGAAGTAACTAAGGAAGGCAGTAGGGAGGGAAGTAACTGAGGGAGAAAGTAGGAAGGGAAGTAACTAAGGGAGGCAGCAGGAAGGGAAGTAACTAAGGAAGGCAGTAGGAAGGGAAGTAACTAAGGCAGTAGGAAGGGAAGTAACTAAGGGAGGCAGTAGGAAGGGAAGTAACTAGGGAAGGCAGTAGGGAGGGAAGTAACTAAGGAAGGCAGTAGGAAGGGAAGTAACTAAGGGAGGCAGTAGGAAGGGAAGTAACTAGGGAAGGCAGTAGGAAGGGAAGTAACTAAGGAAGGCAGTAGGAAGGGAAGTAACTAAGGAAGGCAGTAGGAAGGGAAGTAACTAAGGGAGGCAGTAGGAAGGGAAGTAACTAAGGGAGGCAGTAGGGAGGGAAGTAACTAAGGAAGGGAGGGAAGTAACTAAGGGAGGCATTAAGGAGGGAAGTAACTAAGGGAGGCAGTAGGGAGGGAAGTAACTAAGGAAGGCAGTAGGGAGGGAAGTAAATAAGGAAGGCAGTAGGGAGGGAAGTAACTAAGGAAGGCAGTAGGGAGGGAAGTAACTGAGGGAGAAAGTAGGAAGGGAAGTAACTAAGGAAGGCAGTAGGGAGGGAAGTAACTGAGGGAGAAAGTAGGAAGGGAAGTAACTAAGGAAGGCAGTTGGGAGGGAAGTAACTAAGGAAGGCAGTAGGGAGGGAAGTAACTAAGGAAGGCAGTAGGGAGGGAAGTAACTAAGGAAGGCAGTAGGGAGGGAAGTAACTAAGGAAGGCAGTAGGGAGGGAAGTAACTAAGGGAGGCAGTAGGAAGGGAAGTAACTAAGGAAGGCAGTAGGAAGGGAAGTAACTAAGGAAGGCAGTAGGAAGGGAAGTAACTAAGGGAGGCAGTAGGAAGGGAAGTAACTAGGGAAGGCAGTAGGGAGGGAAGTAACTAAGGAAGGCAGTAGGAAGGGAAGTAACTAAGGGAGGCAGTAGGAAGGGAAGTAACTAGGGAAGGCAGTAGGAAGGGAAGTAACTAAGGAAGGCAGTAGGAAGGGAAGTAACTAAGGGAGGCAGTAGGAAGGGAAGTAACTAGGGAAGGCAGTAGGGAGGGAAGTAACTAAGGAAGGCAGTAAGGAGGGAAGTAACTAAGGGAGGTAGTAGGGAGGGAAGTAACTAAGGAAGGCAGTAGGAAGGGAAGTAACCAAGGAAGGCAGTAGGAAGGGAAGTAACTAAGGAAGGCAGTAGGGAGGGCAGTAACTAAGGAAGGCAGTAGGGAGGGAAGTAACCAAGGAAGGCAGTAGGGAGGGAAGTAACTAAGGAAGGCAGTAGGGAGGGCAGTAACTAAGGAAGGCAGTAGGGAGGGAAGTAACTAAGGAAGGCAGTAGGAAGGGAAGTAACTAAGGAAGGCAGTAGGGAGGGAAGTAACTAAGGAAGGCAGTAGGAAGGGAAGTAACTAAGGAAGGCAGTAGGGAGGGAAGTAACTAAGGAAGGCAGTAGGAAGGGAAGTAACCAAGGAAGGCAGTAGGGAGGGAAGTAACTAAGGAAGGCAGTAGGAAGGGAAGTAACCAAGGAAGGCAGTAGGGAGGGAAGTAAAGAAGATAAACCATGCAAAGCTTCTATCCCCCCGGCACCCGGTAATGGGAGGAGCCATGCCACTACCGGACCAGGAAGGGTGGGTGGTCGTATACATTAAAGGCACGTATGTACCTCCCCCGGACCCATACACACCACTTGAAACGACCGGCCTCACCACCAACAACAATTTCGCTAACACCACGCTCCAGGAAACACCCACCACAACCCACAACCACTATAACCACATCTACCATCATCATTACCAACGGTACAATCGACCCTGTTGTCCCCCCCTCCTACACACACACACACACACACACACACACACACCACCACGAACAACTATCCCTAACACTTGCCCACCGTCAGTGCCTTGAGCACGATGGTACGACCCCAGGGTACGCCAACCTTGCCTTGTCGTAAGGTTATGCTCACGGGTCGTACCGTCGTGCTTTGGCAGTTAACGCCACTGGAACCCTCACCCTCACAGCCCCTTGTGTCACCAGTGGGCTGGAGACGCTTCTCACCAGGTGCGCGTGGCTGGCGTAGGCCGGTAAGGACTCTCGTAAAAGACCCGGGCAAAAAAACCAGGCGTTCTTTTAAGGTACTTTTTGTGGCTTGCCTGAAGGAAGAGAAGCTGTTGATGTCGTGGTTCGGAGTGACTGGTCTTATATGTGTGTGTGACAGGTTCTGTGTGGATGGCTCCCTGTGACTGGTTTAGTAACGGGTATTTTCAGTAGTGTGTGTGTGTGTGTGTGTGTGTGTGTGTGTGTGTGTGTGTGTGTGTGTGTGTGTGTGTGTGTGTGTGTGTGTGTGTCTGTGTGTGTGCTATCGTTACAGTCACTTCTACATTAGCCAACACCCTGCAAAAACCTTACGATGACGTCGGAGGCTCTGCTACCCCTAAAAGCCGGTTTATGGGTTTCTCACATTATATACTGGAAGTGCACGTTCCCCACCAGTGATCACACTGCAAGACTTCGAGTGGCATCTTAACAATGTAAACATACACACAGGCTTGGCCACGGGAACTTCCCTCACATTTCATACCAATCTTGTTCCGTTCCTCTTGATGGTGCAGACTACAGTATTCGCCTGGCATACAAGGGCAGGAATATCATGTGGGAGGCTTCGATGACCTTACGACCTTACATGATTCACGACACATACATCATCATCCTGGGTCACTGTGCTCCCCCTTCCCCTCCTACAGATGGATACGCCCCGCCCCTCCCCAACATGGCCTCAGAGCCACGCCCACCTTCCCCCACGCTATCTTTCCTGAGCCAGACCATTTCACTCGGGTGACTTTTCCATTAGCGCACGAGGGATTATTAGACCTCGGCACGACCAGCCAGGTCACATAAGGTCAGGCTCAGGCCTCGGCACGACTGGTGAGGTCATGCGGCGAGGCACGAGAAACGTGGTGGGAGAAAGGAAAGGGAATGAGAAATGCTGGTAGTAACTGGACACTAAGGTCAGCGATCTTCTCACCACCTACACCAACAATGGACCTCACTGTGACCCAGCAAGAACGGTGCGCGAGTGTGGTAGAACGACAGATACAACACCAAACGTTCGTTCGTCACGCCCAAGGACGACCTGCCGTATATACAACCACCGGAGGAGCAACCCCACCTCAGCGTGGAGTGAGGGAGGGAGCCATCAGGGTACAGTGCTGTGACCCCTGGAGCATGACGGTAGGAGCCAGGAGAGCGATGGTAGTCTGGCCTCCAGACCTGACCTTCAAAAGGTCAGTTCACTTCAGGGCCTTCAAGACCAGCAGGACGAACGTCCAGTTCGAAAATGGTCAGAGATCATTTCATTCCGTAGTCTCTCACACGTGAAAACCACTGAGAACGACTGAAATTAATTAATGTCATTCTCACTAGAGCGGACAAGAGAATATATATATATATATATATATATATATATATATATATATATATATATATATATATATATATATATATATATATATATATATATATATATATATATCATAAAGTAATGCAAATCATGGAAGTCATTGTTTCCAATATTCACTCAAAAATCTTTCCCTCTTCGCATGACAGATACGAAAATACGTGTAACACAGCGTCAATCATAAAATAAACACCATACAAAATAGCTTCAATATTCGTGACCTGACACACCGCACCGTCTACCCTGGCAGCAGTGGATGACGAAATCACACAATGGATGACGAAAAATGTATGTCATCCGCCGGGCTGAGGTCTCCGCCCGCCTCACAGGACTGATGTGTACACTGCTGACCGATGCTGGTGGTTGGCAGGAGTCATCCGTCAACACATGATATATACCCACGGTCAGGTTACGCACCCTCCTACATCCAACTCCAGGCAACGGTGGATCACGTCTCAGATAACTTCCGCTACGCTCATGTCATCACCCCAAGCCTTCACTATCTGCCGACGCTCCGGTATCACGCCACATGAACGACATGAACATGTGATTATACAATACAAGGTAAGGTAAGGATGGGTGAGATTACATGGTAAGGTGAGGATGGGTAAGATTACAAGGTTAGGTAAGGATGGGTAAGATTACAAGGTAAGGTAAGGATGGGTGAGATTACATGGTAAGGTAAGGATGGGTAAGATTACAAGGTAAGGTAAGGATGGGTAAGATTACATGGTAAGGTAAAGATGGGTGAGATTACATGGTAAGGTAAGGATGGGTAAGATTACAAGGTAAGGTAAGGATGGGTGAGATTACAAGGTAAGGTAAGGATGGGTAAGATTACAAGGTAAGGTAAGGATGGGTAAGATTACAAGGTAAGGTAAGGATGAGTAAGGAAGATCATAAGGTAAGGTAAGGAAGAATACAAGGTAAGGTAAGGATGGGTAAGATTACATGGTAAGGTAAGGATGGGTAAGATTACAAGGTAAGGTAAGGATGGGTAAGATTACAAGGTAAGGTAAGGATGGGTAAGATTACAAGGTAAGGTAAGGATGAGTAAGGAAGATCATAAGGTAAGGTAAGGAAGAATACAAGGTAAGGTAAGGATGGGTAAGATTACATGGTAAGGTAAGGATGGGTAAGATTACAAGGTAAGGTAAGGATGGGTAAGATTACAAGGTAAGGTAAGGATGGGTAAGATTACAAGGTAAGGTAAGGATGGGTAAGGAAGATTATAAGGTAAGGTAAGGAAGAATACTAGGTAAGGTAAGGATGGGTAAGATTACAAGGTAAGGTAAGGATGGGTAAGATTACAAGGTAAGGTAAGGATGGGTAAGATTACATAGTAAGGTAAGGATGAGTAAGGAAGATTATAAGGTAAGGTAAGGAAGAATACAAGGTAAGGTAAGGATGGGTAAGATTATAAGGTTAGGTAAGGATGGGTAAGATTACAAGGTAAGGTAAGGATGGGTAAGATTACATAGTAAGGTAAGGATGAGTAAGGAAGATTATAAGGTAAGGTAAGGAAGAATACAAGGTATGGTAAGGATGGGTAAGATTACAAGGTTAGGTAAGGATGGGTAAGATTACAAGGTAAGGTAAGGATGGGTAAGATTACATAGTAAGGTAAGGATGAGTAAGGAAGATTATAAGGTAAGGTAAGGAAGAATACAAGGTAAGGTAAGGATGGGTAAGATTACAAGGTTAGGTAAGGATGGGTAAGATTACATGGTAAGGTAAGGATGGGTAAGATTGTAAGGTAAGGATGGGTAAGATTGCAAGGTTAGGTAAGGATGGGTAAGATTGCATGGTAAGGTAAGGATGGGTGAGGTTATGTAAGGATGGGTAAGATTGTAAGGTAAGGATGAGTAAGAATGCAAGGTTAGGTAAGGATGGGTAAGATTACAAGATAAGGTAAGATGGTTGAGCTTACAAGGTAAGGTAAGGATGGGTAAGATCACAAGGTAGGGTAAGGATGAGTAATATTACAAGGTAAGGTAAGGATGGGTAAGATTACATGGTAAGGTAAGGATGGGTGAGATTACAAGGTTAGGTAAGGATGGGTAAGATTACATTGTAAGGTAAGGATGGGTAAGATTATAAGGTTAGGTAAGGATGGGTAAGATCACAACGTAAGGTAAGGATGGGTAAGGAAGAATACAAGGTAAGGATGTATATAGAAGAATGTTAGGTAGGATAAAGGAGTCTGGCTGAGGTAAATGTAAGGCAATGTCGTCTAAGTAAGGAAGAAGGTAAGGTAAGGTAGCGAATGTGGATTAAGGCAGGTAAACACGTGTGGGATGTTTATGGTAAAAGCGTGTACGCCTGTAATGTAAGGGAGGGGTGGGTTCAAGGTGAGGCTGCTCCCGGCCTGCTCATACTGAGCCGAGATTAAAGGTGCAGGTGAGGCACCAGGCCAGCCCGCTCCCTTGGGGCACCACCACCGGCATTATCCCCCAAACCATCCCCTCACTCCCTTACCCTCTTACCCCCCCGAACGCCACAACCGATACCCCCCCTCCTCCACCCTACCGATCCCAGCAGAGCCACACATACGCACAGAATGCACTCTCTCTCTCTCTCTCTCTCTCTCTCTCTCTCTCTCTCTCTCTCTCTCTCTCTCTCTCTCTCTCTCGTGTGTAATTATCTATTTGCATAGGACGGGGAGGGAGTTCTACACTCGTGGGGCCCCATTTGGCGCGCGCGCGCGCGTGCGTGTGTGTGTGTGTGTGTGTGTGTGTGTGTGTGTGTGTGTGTGTGTGTGTGCGTGCGTGCGTGCGTGCGTGCGTGCGTGCGTGCGTGCGTGCGTGATCACGGACAGAGAATTTTGCACTCGCGTTGCCTTGTCTCTCAACCATGTGTACATGTACCATGTCTTGACCCCAGTGTGTGTAGTATACACACACACACACACACACACAAGCCTAAGCCCGGTCCCCATTCATCGACCAACCCAGAGGGGAGGACGAACACCTGGGTTGGGTGTAGGCCGACTGCCACGCCCAGTGCTCGAACCCATTGAGACCTGACCCCGAGCGAGCCCGTGCTGACTCATAGTATGTAATGCTAACTACTAGAACACGGAGACCCGTGTGTGTGTGTGTGTGTGTGTGTGTGTGTGTGTGCTCCCGTGATAAACCCAAACAAACACCTGGGAATGTTTTTCCTACTGTGGTCTTACATGATGATCATAAAACTGGGAAATTTCATCAGTGAGGATCTGAATAATATGTAAATAAATCTAAGTGCTCCTCTGTACACAATAAACACTGACGCAAAAATATCAACGTATTTACGTCCCTCTCGAGGAAGACATATAACCTGGATGATGTATAACAACAGGCTCTTCATTACCATCATCTCTGCACACACACACACACACACACACACACACACACACACACACACACACACACACAAATAATGTTTTCTGAACACCAGGTTTAAGTGTTCCGGAGATCGACATCATTAGCAGTTGAACTTACCTTGAAGGTCCGTAGTATCCACCCCACCAACTTTGAGGAAGAGGCAACAGTTGCCATTATATCTGTTGAGGATGAGGCATCAGATTGAAGACCAACAGGGGTACAGGTAAATAGTCTCAAGGGTATTTACTTCACATACCCTTTCCATTCTTTTGCGATAATAATTTTTTTTTTCTTAAGGAGGTAGAAAACCTATGAAGGGTTAGGCCGCAGGAGTTAAAGAAAAACACGAGATAAAGAATTCCAAAACTTAGCGGCGCAGAGAAACACACACAACAAACACCTCACACCCTGAGCTGGCGACGGCCACACAGCAGTCATGCAACGGAATGCCTTCCCGGGTATTAGGTGGTCGAGCTAACGTGGGCGGCAGACAACCGTCCGTTCGCTAACACAGAAACACAAGTAATGTCTGTATAAGATGGGAAAGAGAAACGAAACTCCGGCGTAAGGACAGCGGATCAAGTTCCGAGGTCAAATTAGAAGACCATACAGTTCGAAATGCATTAGACCTGACTCTGTCTAATGCGTCTAGAGAGCTAGAACATATCTCCCGCCTCAGATATGAAAGCAGTACTGCAATACAAGACGAATCACTCACAAGATACATCTGTCGCAATTGGAAACCCCGTCCACAACTGTCCCCAGAGATGCCTCTGGCATGGCGAAACTTTGGCAACAGAGTCAGCAGCCAAGTGTGACTCTCTGCAGCCAGGGATCCCATAGAGCAGAGACCACAGGGATGGTGGACTCATCCAGGCTTGTGATCAGTGACTATCATTGTTATTGTTGTTATTATTATCATCATCATCATCATCATCATCGTCATTATTCCTGGCCATTATACTAAAGGGTCGTACCATTGTGCTAGAAGGTCGTATTGCAGTTCTCAAGGACGGTACCGTCGCACTCACACGGGTCAAAATGTGCTGAGAAGTAAGGTGTCAGGTTATCCTGCTACTACACAAGACATAAGGCGATCACCCTCCACCCACTCTGAATGAGATGATGGGTTATCCTCCTTACTCTGACCTCCCACCAGCTCCCGGCTCAATACAAGACATCCGGCCTTCCTCCCCACTATGAATGAGAAGTTGGGCCCCCATCGCTGCCAGCGTGTGGCTGCTATACTCCCCCTCGCTGGGTATGAAAGGTCACGCCCCACAAACAATGGGTGCCAAGCTACACACACTCAACAATACCACCCATTATAACAATGCCTCTCACATTATCTGCCTTCTATTCAAATTCATTTCCTCAGTCTCCTCCTCCCTTCCCTCCTGCGCATGTAACGCCAACACACTCATCCACCTCTCACAACACTGAAGGGCAGAGGTAAAATGTATCAATAATTAAAATCTTTACACACCTAACACTGCTTCATCTACCACCACCCTCCGCAGTATGCACGAAGCGCCTGCCTTCTCACACATTACACACACACACACACACACACACATATATATATATATATAAGGTTAACGATGTAACTGTCAGAAGGTTACAATACCGTATAAATGCCTTCCTGTAATACACACAAACCCACACAGCAGGTCACAATCATACAGGGATATACGGAGTTCAGCACAATCATACATTCATGTATATGCAGATACAGGAATCCACCGGCTGCTGTCACTGTGAACGGAATATCCCGCGTATCGCGGCCCCGTGTCAGGGTAACCCATGTCTTCTGTGGTCCCCGAGTCATGCTGTGAATTTAGTGTTACGCCAGGTGGCCACGGCTCGTCCACGGGTCCACCCGCTGTGGCCATCTTGGGCACGAACGGTTCACCTCACGTGAAGGCGTCCAACACAGCAGCAGCAGCAGCAGCAATCAGGTTGCCAATAAAAACAGTAATGTCTACAGACGGTGGAGACGCAACCAGAACCGTGTTGTCACCACCTGTCTGCACCAGCCAGCACTGGGCTACATACTCCTGTGACAACATTATATCGTCACGTCATAACAGGTCCATAACTACATGTCCTCGGCCTTATGTATGGGGTGGGGCGTGAGATGAGGAGAGAGAGAGAGAGAGAGAGAGAGAGAGAGAGAGAGAGAGAGAGAGAGAGAGAGAGAGAGAGAGAGAGAGAGAGAGAGAGAGAGAGAGAGAGAGAGAACGTGTTAGTGAAAGTGTCGAAATGTACAGTGTTGGATTTGTTCATTTGCTGGTACGTTACTGATATACCCCCAGCATACTGGAGGTGAATACCTGATGAAGTCATCAGGGGGGGGGTGTCTTCTTCCCCCTAGCCCGGCCCTGGGCCCAGGTGTGTGTGTGTGTGTGTGTGTGTGTGTGTGTGTGTGTGTGTGTGTAATGATGTTTTGGTTAGGATGAAGCAGCTCAGCCATGGCGTGGCACAATGTGTGAAGTGACAGATGACTGGTGCTTCTCTCAAGGGTCTGAGAGGTCGAGGAGACAGTGTGCCATGTTTACACTGCTATCCCAGATCTTGGATGTGTCCGTAGCTCGTGTCTTCCAGTTTCTGTCACACGCTTTGTGCGCTGACACCAATGATGCCCTCCTCTCTGAGGTGATAGGCCAGTACAACAGCTTACGTATAAGAACTTCTGGTCCATATTTGGGGGATATTCTTTCAATATTTGTATGTTATACTCGACAAATACATGGTAATAGGAAGAAGGAAAAAAACTGAAATACTATACATACTCTAAAATGACAACGTAAATATAATGAAATAACGGAGAATCAAATATTGACAAAAACATTCACACGTGATCGTATATTGAAGTTATAACAACCCCCATGACCCATCGGTTGTGAACAGGTGACCCACCGGTTGTGAACAGGTGACCCATCGGTTGTGAACAGGTGACCCATCAGTTGTGAACAGGTGACCCACCGGTTGTGAACAGGTGACCCATCAGTTGAGAACAGGTGACCCACCGGTTGTGAACAGGTGACCCACCGGTTGTGAACAGGTGACCCACCGGTTGTGAACAGGTGACCCACCGGTTGTGAACAGGTGACCCACCGGTTGTGAACAGGTGACCCACCGGTTGTGAGCAGGTGACCCACCGGTTGTGAACAGGTGACCCACCGGTTGTGAACAGGTGACCCACCGGTTGTGAACAGGTGACCCACCGGTTGTGAGCAGGTGACCCACCGGTTGTGAACAGGTGACCCACCGGTTGTGAGCAGGTGACCCATCGGTTGTGAACAGGTGACCCACCGGTTGTGAACAGGTGACCCACCGGTTGTGAACAGGTGACCCACCGGTTGTGAGCAGGTGACCCACCGGTTGTGAACAGGTGACCCATCGGTTGTGAACAGGTGACCCATCGGTTGTGAGCAGGTGACCCATCGGTTGTGAACAGGTGACCCACCGGTTGTGAACAGGTGACCCACCGGTTGTGAACAGGTGACCCATCGGTTGTGAACAGGTGACCCACCGGTTGTGAACAGGTGACCCACCGGTTGTGAACAGGTGACCCACCGGTTGTGAACAGGTGACCCACCGGTTGTGAACAGGTGACCCATCGGTTGTGAACAGGTGACCCACCGGTTGTGAACAGGTGACCCACCGGTTGTGAACAGGTGACCCACCGGTTGTGAACAGGTGACCCACCGGTTGTGAACAGGTGACCCATCGGTTGTGAACAGGTGACCCACCGGTTGTGAACAGGTGACCCACCGGTTGTGAACAGGTGACCCACCGGTTGTGAACAGGTGACCCACCGGTTGTGAGCAGGTGACCCATCGGTTGTGAACAGGTGACCCACCGGTTGTGAACAGGTGACCCACCGGTTGTGAGCAGGTGACCCACCGGTTGTGAACAGGTGACCCATCGGTTGTGAACAGGTGACCCATCGGTTGTGAGCAGGTGACCCATCGGTTGTGAACAGGTGACCCACCGGTTGTGAACAGGTGACCCATCGGTTGTGAGCAGGTGACCCATCGGTTGTGAGCAGGTGACCCATCGGTTGTGAACAGGTGACCCATCGGTTGTGAACAGGTGACCCATCGGTTGTGAACAGGTGACCCACCGGTTGTGAGCAGGTGACCCACCGGTTGTGAGCAGGTGACCCATCGGTTGTGAGCAGGTGACCCATCGGTTGTGAACAGGTGACCCACCGGTTGTGAACAGTCTCACACACTTATGCTAATTGGTTTTGTTAACGGGCAGATGTCTACCACCAGTATTTCCAATGCTGGGGTATTTCATGTCCGGGACCAAAATCAATACTCATGTTTTGTATCCTCAATAGAATACGTGAACGTGATTTACGAGGTAGGTATGTGGGTGGGTGTGGGAGCAGCGGTGGGTGGGTTGGTATGGGAGGAGCGGTGGGTGGGTGGGTGTGAAAGCAGCGGTGGGTGGTTGGTGTGCGAGGAGCGGTGGGTGGGTTGGTGTGGAAGCAGCGGTGAGTGGGCTGTTGTGGGAGGAGCGGTGGATGGGTTGGTGTGGGAGGTTTGGTGGGCGGGTTGGTGTGGAAGCAGCGGTGGGTGGGTTGGTGTGGGAGGAGCGGTGGGTGGGTTGGTGTGGGAGGATCGGTGGGCGGGTTGGTGTGGGAGGAGCGGTGGGTGGGTTGGTGTGGGAGGATCGGTGGGCGGGTTGGTGTGGGAGGAGCGGTGGATGGGTGGGTGTGGGAGGATCGGTGGGCGGGTTGGTGTGGGAGGAGCGGTGGGTGGGTTGGTGTGGGAGGAGCGGTGGGGGGTTGGTGTGGAAGCAGAGGTGGGTGGGTTGGTGTGGGAGGAGCGGTGGGTGGGTTGGTGTGGGAGGAGCGGTGGGTGGGTTGGTGTGGAAGCAGCGGTGGGTGGGTTGGTGTGGGAGGAGCGGTGGGTGGGTTGGTGTGGAAGGAGCGGTGGGTGGGTTGGTGTGGAAGCAGCGGTGGGTGGGTTGGTGTGGGAGGAGCGGTGGGTGGGTGGGTGTGGGAGGAGCGGTGGGTGGGTTGGTGTGGGAGGAGCGGTGGGTGGGTTGGTGTGGAAGCAGCGGTGGGTGGGTTGGTGTGGGAGGAGCGGTGGGTGGGTTGGTGTGGGAGGAGCGGTGGGTGGGTTGGTGTGGAAGCAGCGGTGGGTGGGTTGGTGTGCGAGGAGCGGTGGGTGGGTTGGTGTGGGAGGAGCGGTGGGTGGGTTGGTGTGGGAGGAGCGGTGGGTGGGTTGGTGTGGGAGGAGCGGTGGGTGGGTTGGTGTGGGAGGAGCGGTGGGTGGGTTGGTGTGGAAGCAGCGGTGGGTGGGTTGGTGTGGAAGCAGCGGTGGGTGGGTTGGTGTGCGAGGAGCGGTGGGTGGGTTGGTGTGCGAGGAGCGGTGGGTGGGTTGGTGTGGGAGGATCGGTGGGGGGGTTGGTGTGGAAGCAGCGGTGGGTGGGTTGGTGTGGGAGGAGCGGTGGGGCGGTTGGTGTGGAAGCAGCGGTGGTTGGGTTGGTGTGGGAGGAGCGGTGGGTGGGTTGGTGTGCGAGGAGCGGTGGGTGGGTTGGTGTGGAAGCAGCGGTGGGTGGGTTGGTGTGGGAGAAGCGGTGGGTGGGTGGATGTGCGAGGAGCGGTGGTTGGGTGGGTGTGGGAGGAGCGGTGGGTGGGTGGGTGTGCGAGCAGCGGTGGTTGGGTTGGTGTGGAAGCAGCGGTGGGTGGGTTGGTGTGGGAGGAGCGGTGGGTGGGTTGGTGTGGGAGGAGCGGTGGGTGGGTGGGTGTGGGAGGAGCGGTGGGTGGGTTGGTGTGGGAGGAGCAGTGGGTGGGTTGGTGTGGGAGCAGCGGTGGGTGGGTGGGTGTGGGAGGAGCGGTGGGTGGGTGGGTGTGGGAGGAGCGGTGGGTGGGTGGGTGTGCGAGCAGCGGTGGGTGGGTTGGTGTGGGAGGAGCGGTGGGTGGGTGGGTGTGGGAGGAGCGGTGGGTGGGTTGGTGTGGGAGGAGCGGTGGGTGGGTTGGTGTGGAAGCAGCGGTGGGTGGGTTGGTGTGGAAGCAGCGGTGGGTGGGTTGGTGTGGAAGCAGCGGTGGTTGGGTTGGTGTGGGAGGAGCGGTGGGTGGGTGGGTGTGCGAGCAGCGGTGGGTGGGTTGGTGTGGGAGGAGCGGTGGGTGGGTGGGTGTGGGAGGAGCGGTGGGTGGGTTGGTGTGCGAGGAGCGGTGGGTGGGTTGGTGTGGAAGCAGCGGTGGGTGGGTTGGTGTGGAAGCAGCGGTGGGTGGGTTGGTGTGGAAGCAGCGGTGGTTGGGTTGGTGTGGGAGGAGCGGTGGGTGGGTGGGTGTGGGAGGAGCGGTGGGTGGGTGGGTGTGGGAGGAGCGGTGGGTGGGTGGGTGTGCGAGCAGCGGTGGGCGGGTTGGTGTGCGAGCAGCGGTGGGTGGGTTGGTGTGGGAGAAGCGGTGGGTGGGTTGGTGTGGGAGGAGCGGTGGGTGGGTTGGTGTGGGAGGAGCGGTGGGTGGGTGGGTGTGCGAGCAGCGGTGGGTGGGTTGGTGTGCGAGCAGCGGTGGGTGGGTTGAGTGTGGGAGCAGGTTAGCACGGCAGGAGTCTCGGACTTCACTAAATGTAGGTTAGTGTCTCCCAGAGCCGTCAGATTCTGTACATACTTCTCAGGGTCGCTTTCTCCTGCCGCTGCTCTTCTGTTGATATCGTCTGTAAACAACTTTTCTCCGTGGTCAACATGTGGCCCGTAACTGTGCACAGCATCTGCTGTTGTTCCAGTAGTCCTCCCTGCCTGTACTGGTGTCGCTAACATTTACTATTCCAAAATGCTACCATGGTGAGTGTGTTGACTCTCCAGTCCGTTATGTAACTGACCCTCTCCATGTTTCCCTTCCTATAACAACAGTCAGTCTCGATGCTTCCCTTCATACAATAACTGTCAGTCTCGATGCGTCCCTTCATACAATAACTGTCAGTCTCGATGCTTCCCTTCATACAATAACTGTCAGTCTCGATGCTTCCCTTCATACAATAACTGTCAGTCTCGATGCTTCCCTTCATACAATAACTGTCAGTCTCGATGCTTCCCTTCATACAATAACTGTCAGTCTCGATGCTTCCCTTCATACAGTAACTGTCAGTCTCGATGCTTCCCTTCATACAATAACTGTCAGTCTCGATGCTTCCCTTCATACAGTAACTGTCAGTCTCGATGCTTCCCTTCATACAATAACAGTCAGTCTCGATGCTTCCCTTCATACAATAACTGTCAGTCTCGATGCTTCCCTTCATACAGTAACTATCAGTCTCGATGCTTCCCTTCATACAATAACTGTCAGTCTCGATGCTTCCCTTCATACAGTAACTGTCAGTCTCGATGCTTCCCTTCATACAATAACAGTCAGTCTCGATGCTTCCCTTCATACAATAACTGTCAGTCTCGATGCTTCCCTTCATACAATAACAGTCAGTCTCGATGCTTCCCTTCATACAATAACTGTCAGTCTCGATGCTTCCCTTCATACAGTAACTGTCAGTCTCGATGCTTCCCTTCATACAATAACTGTCAGTCTCGATGCTTCCCTTCATACAGTAACTGTCAGTCTCGATGCTTCCCTTCATACAGTAACTGTCAGTCTCGATGCTTCCCTTCATACAGTAACTGTCAGTCTCGATGCTTCCCTTCATACAATAACAGTCAGTCTCGATGCTTCCCTTCATACAATAACAGTCAGTCTCGATGCTTCCCTTCATACAATAACAGTCAGTCTCGATACTTCCCTTCATACAATAACAGTCAGTCTCGATACTTCCCTTCATACAATAACTGTCAGTCTCGATGCTTCCCTTCATACAATAACAGTCAGTCTCGATGCTTCCCTTCATACAATAACAGTCAGTCTCGATACTTCCCTTCATACAATAACAGTCAGTCTCGATACTTCCCTTCATACAGTAACTCTCAGTCTCGATGCTTCCCTTCGATATGTCAGTCTCGATGCTTCCCTTCATACAATAACCGTCAGTCTCGATGTTGCCCTTTAACCACTTCATACAAGGATGCTATCATGTTAACAGTGAGTGTGGGCTGCTGAGGGTAACAATTTGCGTGGTGTTGTCTGGGTAATAGTAATACATACACATGTTCCCTGCTGGAGGGAGGATATCTGCTGTGCAGCTTATAAATAGCGTTGGTGGCAGTGCGCTGCCTCCTGGGACCCCGCTGAGTGATGGGAAATGTGGTGACGTTGCAGAGTTTAGGGCAACAGTGGCAATACGGTGGCTATGCAATCTGCACGGTAGTCTTGTAATAATCACTGACACGACTTTACCGCAAGACTGGTAGAGATAGATAACTTTACTTCCAAAAATGGTAGAGATAGCTATCTTTACTCCAAGACTGGTAGAGATAGCTATCTTTACTCCAAGACTGGTAGAGATAGCTATCTTTACTCCAAGACTGGTAGAGATATCTATCTTTACCCCAAAGGCTGATAGAGATAGCTATCTTTTTCTGCAGTGATAGCGATTGAAGAGGTGCTTTAACCGCTGTGATATCCATTTCGACTGTGGTTTCCGAGTCTGTTACCTCCAGAGCGCCATCTGAATTTCTGATAAACTATTCTATTTCATTTTCCACGGTAACTCCAACAGGGACACGAGGCGGTACTTTTACAGACTGGCTACTACCATTCCTGGTTTTCGTATCGCTGGCACTCCAACCTCCTTGAACCTCAGGTGTTAAGCACAATAGTGTATGGAAACTGCCTATCTCCACTTCCCACCATGTTCCACACCTGCCTCTCTCGCCTGCTATCCTCCGCAGCCACACCACCTTAACTCGCCCAGGACTCTGCAAAAGGTTTAAGTATGTAACCTTTCATACGTTCACTGGGTGTACTGGCCAGTTCTTACAACGGCAGAACTCATGAACAATTAACAGTATTCATATGGTTCAAGGTAAATAACCAGACAAATAGATGGTTCCATTCACAGAGTTAGTAAAACCAAACGCCAAGGCTAAACAAACGACTCAAGGGTTGGACAACACAGGGGCACGACCACCTCTGTTGGACAACACAGGGGCACGACCACCTCTGTTGGACAACACAGGGGCACGACCACCTCTGTTGGACAACACAGGGGCACGACCACTTCTGTTGGACAACACAGGGGGCTGAACATCCAGCGCGAGCTTTGGATCAACTGAGCATAACAACTGAGTGGAGACAACAAGAACTTACAACTGCGCTGATACCTGTGGCGTGGCAGAGTGAGCCTATACTCAGATGGCCGCCCAGGTGGGCGCTTTCCTCCACACGTGGGCAAATGTCTAACGGGGAGGGGGAGGTAAGTCATCGGGGAGGCCCATACCGCCTCCCCAGCCGGGTTCCCTCTATTTCGAGGGGACCCCGGGTGGTGGTGTTGGCTGGGGGTGGGTGCAGGCTGGGACCTGGGGCTGCTCAGGGTGCAGGTGGAGGGCGTGCGGTGGACGAGGTGTAAGCGACCCATCAAGATCTACACCCGTCAGAAGAATTTCACAATGCAAACATCGTATGTCGGGTGGTTTTCCTACGTCATCTGAGGGCGTTAAGTAGGTTGTCTAGGGTCGGGTTCCGTGTTTTATACATGCGTTACCAAGAAGGACGAGTCTAGGGCAGGTCATTTCCGCCTCGGGGAGGACCAGCAGCGCCACCAGTATGAACGGTACCTCCCACCAGTAAACCATCACACTCCAGAATCACTCGCCGCTGTCAACCATGCCACCCACCCTCAACCACACATCAAACCTCCTGCGTCACGCCAGGGGAGTTACCTGCTAGATATCCGGCCACAACAGGCTCATCACACGCTGACGCCAGGGGCGCGTTGCACGGAGACACCGACCGCGGAAGTAACATCAGCGGTACCGAAACCCATCACCCGACGCCTTGAAGCACGTCGCCATACTAACCTTCCGGGTCACCGTTAACATCATCCCCGTAAAGATGGGACGTGTTCCTTTATCCCACACGAACACTATAGTGAAGGTCTTCCCTGGGACCTGTCATGAACCCTGACTGACTGACCTAAAGGTGGGACGTGTATAATAACGAGAGAGAGAGAGAGAGAGAGAGAGAGAGAGAGAGAGAGAGAGAGAGAGAGAGAGAGAGAGAGAGAGAGAGAGAGAGAGAGACGCCCCTCGCTCATCCCTTTCATGCTTATGTCAAGTCACACAACAAAGGCGGTGATGTCTGAGTAAGGTAACAATGGCGTCTTCACTCAGCCACGGCTGGCCCACGCTAAGCTCCAGGGCTCGGCCCACCACCCACTACACTACCACTGGCCTACCACACCCCACACGGTCACCCTCCACCACCGCTGGCCTACCACACCCTACAGTTGTCGCCCTTCACCACCGCTGGCCTACCACACCCCACACGGTCACCCTCCACCACCGCTGGCCTACCACACCCCACACGGTCACCCTCCACCACCGCTGGCCTACCACACCCTACAGTTGTCGCCCTTCACCACCGCTGGCCTTCCACACCCTACAGTTGTTACCCTCCTACACCACTGGCCTACCACACTCCACATGGTGTCACTCTCCACCACCGCTGGCCTACCACACCTTACAGTTGTCGCCCTCCTACACCACTGGCCTACCACATCACATGGTGTCACTCTCCACCACCGCTGGCCTACCACACCCTACAGTTGTCGCCCTCCTACACCACTGGCCTACCACACCTTACAGTTGTCGCCCTCCTACACCACTGGCCTACCACACTCCACATGGTGTCACTCCACCACCGCTGGCCTACCACACCTTACAGTTGTAGCCCTCCTACACCACTGGCCTACCACACTCCACATGGTGTCACTCTCCACCACCGCTGGCCTATCACAACCCATAAGTTACAAACAGATGTTATTATCCGTCCATCAAAAGCTGCTCCTTGTTGCTGCCTTCCAACATCTGCTAACTATCCTAGTTATTTATGCTGAGACAAAGTTCATCAGGGAGAGGGAACACAACCTTAAGGCGTAGCACCTGTCATCACCCTTAGGGCCTACGTCCGCTCTGTGACACCTCCCACAACCCTTCAGGTCTGTGTCTTCCCCTGTGGCACAGCCTCTGACATTCTGGCACCAATGACAACCCTCAAGGCCATTGCGCAACTGCTCTTGTGGCAAAACCTCTTAAAACAACCCTTACGGTTAGTACTCCCTGACATAACCCTTACGGACAGTGCCCCCTGACATAACCCTTACGATCAGTGCCCCCTGACATAACCCTTACGGTCAGTGCCCCCTGATATAACCCTTACGGTCAGTGCCCCCTGATATAACCCTTACGGACAGTGCCCCCTGACATAACCCTTACGGACAGTGCCCCCTGACATAACCCTTACGGTCAGTGCCCCCTGATATAACCCTTACGGTCAGTGCCCCCTGATATAACCCTTACGGACAGTGCCCCCTGACATAATCCTCAGGGAGTTCGTGTCCTTGGGTTTACAACCCATACGTATGTACCTGTCAGTTCCAGGCGCGGGTTGCGATCCTCGCCAGGCTGCTGCATGAACGCTGACTGACATGTTTACATCAGGCAGCTGCAGCAGACACCACTGCAAGCCGCCCCTGCTGCTGCTGCTCCTCTCCACGGGGACAACACTATCTTGGAGACAGAGGAAGTCCGAGCACCAAGGGCTGGGCACCTGAATTCCAGAGCACGACATGGAAAATAGTGTGTGTGTGTGTGTGTGAGAGAGAGAGAGAGAGAGAGAGAGAGAGAGAGAGAGAGAGAGAGAGAGAGAGAGAGAGAGAGAGAGAGAGAGAGAGAGAGAGAGAGAGAGTGTGTCACACAGTGAAACCACTTCATTCACAGATCTAACAGAATGATCACACCAACGTGAGATGGTGAGAATAAACACAAAACAGAGACATCATCAGCTGGAGAACACACTTAAAACTTAAACCACAAGTTTTACAGCAATGACGACCATACAACCCCGTTACAGTCCCTCTGTAATAGCATTTCTCACCATAAAACTACCGAATATGAGTGAGCGACGAACCAAGAGTTCACGTTGTGCCGGGTGTCTGAGCAGCGTGAGCATCGCCCACACCCCCTCTGGAGTAAAGTTCCATACCGAGCCCCAGGGTGGTGAGGGAGGAGGCCAGACCTACAGCGCCAGCAGGATGGAGGCAGCGCTGTGGCCTGAGGCAAGAAGTACCACACCACCACCACCATGTTCTCGGAAGCAGCGCAGCACACGCCTCCACCCCACTCATGCTGCATCATTTACCGCCCAGGATCGCGACGCTTCTTCACGCAAGTGTCGGTCACGCCGTCCGACACAGCACTCCTAACGCTGGCCACAAATGGAGACACTGTAATACAATACTGGGACAAGACACGTGTTTATATATACTGAGGGACTGTACGTGACAGTGGCATGAGGTCACTTCTTGAGCATAACTTACGATGGTCTTGATGGTTCTCCGACCCCGAAGGCTTGGTGTGGGCATTCTGCCCCCACAGTTTGGGTCTGGGACCTTACCTTACTTTACGTAAACCTTACGATGGTTTCAGTGGTCTTCTACCCTCATAGCTGGGTCTGGGACCTTACCTTACCTTACGTAAACCTTACGATGGTTTCAGTGGTCTATCCTCATAACTGGGTCTGGGACATTGCCTTACCTTACGTAAACCTTACGATGGTTTCAGTGGTCTTCTATCCTCATAGCTGGGTCTGGGACCTTACCTTACCTTACGTGACCTTACGATGGTTTCTGTGGTCTTCTATCCTCATAGTTGGGTCTGGGACCTTACCTTACCTTCCGTAACCTTACGATGGTTTCTGTGGTCTTCTATCCCCATAGCTGGATCTGGGACCTTACCTTACCTTACGTAACCTTACGATGGTTTCTGTGGTCTATCCTCATAGCTGGGTCTGGGACCTTACCTTACCTTACGTAAACCTTACGATGGTTTCAGTGGTCTTCTATCCTCACAGCTGGGTCTGGGACCTTACCTTACCTTACGATGGTTTCAGTGGTCTTCTACGTGACATGTAACCCACTCATGCCCTCGGAAATTCACCCAAGTGATGATGGCAGGATGTTGATGAGGCGCTTAACCTATCCAACGGGAGAGTCCAACCCCTCAACATGATGACGTGACCTTTCAAGCGACCTTTACACACTCTGATTGTTCTATATGAATGATCGGATGGCCAGTGACATACCAGATACCTGGACCCATGATCCGAGACTTCACACGAGCACCGGCGTCTACTTCATTCCTCCTGCCACCACACGGTACATGTGGTCCTCAGATGCCACTGAAACTAAACAGTCCTTCTTCACGTGGAAACAGTTCCCTCCGTGTAATGAGTAATGAACAATCTAGATCAGCTGGTGTAACGTATGAACAATCTAGATCAGCTGGTGTACCGTATGAACAATCTAGATCAGCTGGTGTACCGCTCAGGTGCACCAGCTCTACTGGGCAGACACTTTCCACCAGCACCCTCACACGGCTCTTGTTCGACAACTCCATACAAACACACACACACACACACACACACATGCCCATACTTTGGTAGTCATATAACAATTTGAAAGTACATTCCTAAAGCAGAGGAAAGGCTTTACAAACATTTGTAGCAACCTTGACTTTGTAACATACGACAGCTGAGCTATGTTGGTGACCCACGTACAATAGTGTATGGTAAGGAAAAAGTTCGTATATTTCGTACTAGCTCACTTCGTGGATTGAACCCGCGGTAGATGATCACTCTAGATGATTCAGTACTTGGGTTTGTCCTCCACACGGGCCTGACGAACATGTCTGGGGTCAGCACATGGCTGCCTCCCATGTGAGGTGCTGCAGGATGGGCGCCTGACTCCCACCCCACAGCGTTATGCCGACCCATCACCATCCTCCGACGATGGCCACTCACCTCAGCAGCCACTGTGGGCTTACGACCTGGTGTGTTGTGTCCTCTCATAATCTGTCACGTTAACGAGCGCCGCAAATTTGTTTCCCTAATGTCCAGTGATGCTGCCTTACTCAAAAGACACACACACACAGAAAATATGTGTGTGTGTGTGTGTGTGTGTGTGTGTGTGTGTGCGGGGGGGGGGGAATCAAAGTCTGAGAGGTTCACACTCCAGCGTTCTACTGTGTCGCAAGGGTATAGGACCTGTAACGTGCGTCCCTATGGGTCTGGGATCTGTTGTACCCTGCCGTCCTCCCGGGTCTGGGATCTGTACCCTGCCGTCCCCAAGGGTCTGGGATCTGTACTCTGCCGTCCCTAAGGGTCTGGGATCTGTTGTACCCTGCCGTCCCCAAGGGTCTGGGATTTGTACCCTGCCGTTCCCCGGGTCTGGGATCTGTTGTACCCCGCCGCCCTTCCGGGTCTGGGGTCTGTTATACCCTGCCGTCCCCTTGGTTGTGTGGCACGGGTCTGAATTCTATCCCCCGCCGTCCATCACGATGTGTGGCACGGGTCTGGGTCCTATTCCCTGCCGTCCCTCAGATTGTGTACACTCTAGACACCAGCACAAAAATATTCCCAAAGTCTCCCCGTGAAATATTCATTAACACCCACCCAACCGTGGCCGGCCTCCACCCCAGGAACCCTCCCACTTCCTACGTCTCCCCCGTCGAGCCACTGAGGTTGTAAATAGCTTGACTCCTCACTTAAGGTGTTGCTTCACGTCCCTGCCCTGGGGAGGACTCGGCCTTTCCAGGACCTCCTCCTGCCTCATGATCCCTTTCCCTCTCTCAGATTGCCTCTGCTTCTTCCCTATGTTACTTTCCATGACTGATGTCCCTACCTTGCAGTCTCTCTCTCTCTCTCTCTCTCTCTGTTCATATTGTTTTTTATTTTCCTCTCTCTTCCTCTCTCTTTCCTCAGTAGTTCTGTCAATGTTTTCTCGTCTCTCGTTCCCCGACCTGCCTCTGGCAGACTTACGGTATGTGTGTGTGTGTGTGTGTGTGTGTGTGTGTGTGTGTGTGTGTGTGTGTGTGTGTGTGTGTGTGTGTGTGTGTCCTGGTCTATGCAAGCTTGGTTCCCTCACACCCTTAGCATGACCGGTTCAGCACGAAGGTGTGGCCCTTTAGTACGACAGAGCGACCCGAGGACATCATAGCCAGGTATTTTGACTTGACCTCTTCAGAGTCAGGTCAAAGGTTGTGCTCAAGGGTCATGCAGTCATCCTGAGGAGTAGTACCGTCATGATGAAGGGTCGTGTTGCCTTGCTCAAAGGGTTGTACTGTCGTGCGGCCGTGTTCGAAGTCTCGTACTGTCGTGCTACAGGGCGTCGTCCAATCGTGCTGCGAGGTCCAACCGTCGTGCTCAGAAGGTTACACCTCGTCCCCTCGTGTCGTGAGTCACTACTAAGTACCGCTATCTTACCTCCTAAACAAACAGTTTTGCTTACACTCCGGCCTACTGTGGCTCTACACCCTCCACACACGAGGGCCCTGTCAGTTTACTGGACGATTAATCATAGCTTAATCACCATTTTTACATGATTACACGCTAGGTTTGTGACTCCCAACGATCTCTCTGGCTACTTATTTCCCCCCCATAGACTTCTATAAGGGGCAATGGATGGCTCCTTGAGCACGCGTCTCTACCCCTACAAACCCCTCCACCTCCACCACCAACGCTCCCAGCCCCCCACTCCATTACTCCAGCTGTCTCCTACAGACACTTCCCCAGAATACTGAAAGCTGGCAAACACCTTCCCTGACCACCATTATTCACCACAATAAGTGCCAAGAGAACAGAAACATAAAAAAATATGATTGAGTTATTTAATCATTGAGACTCCAAATCATCCTACGATGTTCTATATGTGAATTTCGGAAAACCTTCGAAAAAAAAACTCACCACATACAGAGTTGAATACATAAATGCTCAAGGCGCAGGTAATCAAATCAACGCACTGTTGGCAGACCGAGTCACAAAAAGAAACGGTGAGTGGGACTGAATGGGGGAAGCGTCCGACGTGCTTCACGTGACAAGCGGGGTACCTCAGGTCCCATTCATAAGACCTCTACTGTTTATCTTCATCAACGTCGTACCTCCAGACACGACACACCAACAGGATTTCGAAATCTGTTTATAACAACATTACGAAACATAGGCAGGGAAAGACAGACTGGATAACACTGAAAGTGATTTAGACAAGGTAATGAAGTCATCAGAGACAAAGTAAATGGATTTCAGTAAAGAAAAATGCTAAGCAATGTACTTTGGTGCTAAAAAAACATTCGCGAAGATAAAATATTCTATAAACTATTAGTACTAAGTATATGAAGGAAATGAAGGAAAAGATCTTAGAGTGACTGTCACTCATGGCCAGAGTATAAGTACCCAGATGTATACAATACATCCAATACGATTGTGGTTTCACAGCTAGATTAACTGCCATTAAACAAAGGATAGTATACTTTACAACGATGAAGTCAGACCTTATTTTGGAATATGCTGTTTACCTCTGGTTACCGATTTTGATCACAGGTGAAGAAAAACTAGAACGAATTCAGAGCAATTTAATTTAGTCACCCAAAAATAAACCTTACGAAAAAAAAAATATCTGAGACCTAAAGTCATCCTCTCTGAAACAGTACATAATTTATGAAGATTTAATATAAGTTTTCACATTATGAAACATGTTCGAAGCCGTATCAGTTTTCTTCACATTCGGTAATGATTCAATTACCTGCAATATCGGAATGAAGGTAAACCGAAGAAGTAAGAGCAACGTGGGTAATAATTTTTTTAGGTGTGGAGTTGAAGAGCATTGGAATAAACCACCAGAATTAATCAATGTTAAGACTATCAATACTTTCAAAGCTGGACAAACACTACAGTCATATCTGTTAACAATAAACAGTTCTATTTCCAAAAAATATTAACGCTGCTTATATATGTACCTTTTCAGACCACAGCCACGGTAATGACGTGTCTATCTGAGAGGAGGTAAATTCCCCCGACATACTTTCTTATAATATTTCCATGGCAGTACACGTTTTTCATACTATGAGGTCTTATCCCCCCCTCTCCCTTTTTCCCCCCAGTCGACAGTTGAGCCGGAGGGAGAGGTGGGTGGGGAGGAGCCTTCAACTTGGCTGTCCTGTCTTTACCACAATTCAAGATTAATCCTGCAGGTAACCTCGTCATGGATCATTTGCTCTCCCTTGTGTCTGTCCTTCCCGTGTCCCCTCCATCCTCAAACGATCACATTACCTTACCTGTCCTCACTCCCCTCCCCACGAAAACATCCCCCACTTCCTCACCCCCGTGAGTCTGCGGACGTATCTCCTCCCCCCGTCATCCTGGCCATGGAGGAACCCCTCCCCATGCCGGTGTCCGCTCCTGTGAGGTTTCCTTCCTCCCCCGTCCACCACACCTGTGATAAGGCAACCAACCTACTCACGCACCGCCCACGTCTGAAACAGAGATGGTGACCCCCCCAGCCGTTGACACGATAGTGAACCTCTGATAGTGACTCAGAAGTAATAAGTGTCGCTATAGTGAACCTGTGATGGTGGCAATGACCCAATCGTGGTGACACTCCTGAACCTGTGATGGTGAAAGCGAGTAGGGGATGGTGATGAGTGAGAGTGAACCCGTGAGGGGAAGGATTGAGTGAAAGTATGTTTGGTGCAGACAGCAACAAGCCTATGGTGATGATAGTGAAAGAAGACATGTAATGGAAAATCGCAGTGAGCCTATAACAGAGAGCCTATGGCGGTAATGGAGAGCGAACGTGTGGAAGTAACATTACGACCCTCTTGGCTAGCGCACAGTAGTAACTGGAAAGCTGCAGTGATGATGGTGAGCCTATTCCGACACTCTCTGCTAACACACACACACACACACCTCCCAGCCGACGGTGACTTTAATCATTATCCTACAACCAACTCCCTCCTTCTGAGGCTCATCCACCTGCTACCCCGTGCAGTAGACAGCCTCCCTCCGCACAACCATCGCCTTCCAACCCTGTGGAGAGAATCCACACAAAAGACCCAATTTCTACTCGTAATTGAGACGGTCCTCTTACAGACATCTCCCTTTCAGAACTTCAGCTGCTTGTCGCTTCAGGGATAACATCAAGACCGCGAATGTTGGCAGGACATAAACCGGTGGTTACATTACATAAAACGCCTTCCTCCAATAGAAGTTGGTATTGACGTTATTAGGGACAGCGCTCAGGTTACACCAACCACATTCACGTACTACACACTCTTCACATCTGTTTTTCTTTTGCTGCACACATGAGGAGTGGTGCCTGCTCTGCTGCACACAGTGTTGGTACCTGCTCTGCTGCACACCTTAGTGTTGGTACCTGCTCTGCTGCACACATGAGTGGTGCCTGCTCTGCTGCACACAGTGTTGGTACCTGCTCTGCTGCACACCTTAATGTTGGTACCTGCTCTGCTGCACACCTTAGTGTTGGTACCTGCTCTGCTGCACATTTTGGGGTTGGTACCTGTTCTGCTGCACACCTTGGGAGTGGTACACGCTCTGCCTCACACCCCGGCAGTGGTATTAGCTGTCTACACATTTCCCCTAAGTCATTATCCCTCAGTCAAAACATAATGACATCCATATTCGAACCAGTCCACTTTACCAACTACCTCCGTCTGACCTCAAAACTGGGTCCACTCGTCCCACGTTGTAGTGTTGGTTCTCTTCCTCTATGCTGTGGATATTACTCCGGTTTCAGCTCGCAAGAACTGTCAGTGTATCCTCATCATTTCGCAAGGCTACGCAATACTCAGCAAGCCTCTGCATCATAGGATCAGTGCGTGACCGTTGGGAACTCATGGGTGAGCCGTTGTGACATCTGTTGCTTTCCCTCCACCGTTAAGCTCGGGAACTCTTTACCATCTCGTACTCTTCCTAACAGATAAGACCTAACCCGTTAAAAATAAGCAGTTTATCTGCTTCTTGTCAATAAAAACTTACTTTTTTCCCTCTGCATTTTGTTTTAAGCCTTTCTATATTTCAATACGCCTGGCCTGGATGGACACGTCCCGAGGCTGAGCCCTCCAGGAACACAATAACAACATTCATATTTCCCGGCTGGCGACACGGACTCACTTCCTGCTACCAACCGCCCCACCAACGGTTGACATGTTTTCCCCACATCTCCTGAGTTGATACACACAGTTTGCTGACCACAACGCGATGAATACTAACGCATATGTACACGAGTTCTGCATTGTCTAACACAATTTTATAATCTAATAAATCACTTATCCGGAAACTGTAAAGTTGAAATGACACAATTACACTGGCTGGTAACTGATGCATAATCGACTTGTCTCGGATCCGGATAATATCAACAATGTGTATTTCAAATTTTGGAAAATGTGTCAAAGACGGACGACGAAATTAATCATGATGATGTTAGATGAAATATAACACAACCTGATAATTAACATACGATAATTAACATACGAGTATCTCTAAACATCGTGTTCAACCACTAAGTCGTGTGATTACACAATCAACACCGAGAATTTTGAAATGGCACAAAGCTTCCTCTGGCTTGTCACGTTTAAGTCAGCCAGGATCACACACACTTTGTCTACGTCGGGTGTCCACCTGTTTTTTCTTTCTTTTTAGAAATCAACAAGAACTTCCTTTGAGTTGAATCATTTTCTTTACTCATTGTTCAGCCGGAAAATATACATAATAATGGCAGTTATCACCATATTCCCACCGCTCGGTTGCCCAACCCGGAAAAATGTGTGCTGTGCAGCGGGCCAGTAAACACACCAGTGAGGATGTTAGGAACCAAACGTGATATAATACAGTTCGAGCAGTTTACACCACACACACTCCAGAGCCATGAAATTAAGGTAGGAGAGTGCGGCAGGCGCACACAAAGAAGAGACACGGCAATAATCCCCTTCACTACACGTAACAGGATAAGGCTAGTCGCCGTAAAACAAATAATAGGAATTTCCCCCCAACAGTGCAGGAGATGTAGGGGTGCAGGAGGGGAGCTGCGGAGGGGAAGGGGGGGCGTGCGTGAGGGAAAGGGGGGGGGGGGTACGTGCGTAAGGGAAGGGGGGGAGGAAGGGAGAGGGTGTGTAAGGGCGATTTCAATGTCACATATTGATCGTCCTCCACAACACGTGGTTGGCCGTGATGCCAACACGGAGGTTTCTGTTTTCCCGCCCCGGCGGCACACTACACAATGCACCACGGCACACATGACGGATACACCCGGTGAATAATACTTCAGCACAACACCGTCCATCTCCGCTCAGAGCCGACCTAACGTCCTTCGCTGAAGCCTGGGCGGCGACGTCTCCACCAGTGTCATCAACTGGAGGCACCGGAGGAGGAGGAGGAGCTCAATGAACGGCTTTGTTTACTACGCGACACATCCAGCTGACGCGCGTCCTGCCCACCATACATCCCACGCTTCACTAAACCAGGATACACTATTTCCTTAAATCTGGCAGTACCATAAAAGGGACGATACTAATCACGGATGAATCACCACATACCGCAAATCTAACATCTTCAGCACGACCATACAACCCTTGAGCACGACGCTACGACCTATGGTTATACCCACGTGTCGTACCATAGTGCTCACAGGACTGTGAGCCACACTCCCCTAGTGTAAGGTGGCAGGTTTCCTGACCCCCCCAGAGTTTCCCACTACATGTACCGGTATAACTACTTTCAAACCATTCTAGCCGTACATGACGACACGTGTAGATGCGTCGCCTGCTTGAAGGATGTGACCCAGCTAGCCATGGGCGAGTGCTGGGAAGCGACATAGTGGCTCGTGGCGCGGCGCGTGCGTGCAAGGGTCTGACACACCACAGATAACGGTGTGACTTACTGGTCCCCTCATCCCTCACCCCGACACCCACTACTCTCCCTCTCCCCTCTCACTCACCTCCCTAATGGAGTTCTCTCATCAGTTCCCTCACTCCCTCACCCACTCATACCTCTCCCTTCCTCCTCTCCCCCTTACATCATCCAGCCACCTCCGGCAACCCGCAAGTAACCCCGACATGCCGTCGCTACACACTTCCTTGTACACTGGCCTGACCATCCCACGTGTGTTGTCCCCACGTAAGCAGCCACATTGTCTACCGTGCCCACGCTCGGCCTACACTTACCCTCCACGCTGGCCAGCAGCTCGCCCTCAGCCCTGTGTCTACATGACGACGGCTCAACGACAGGACAGAGGTCCTCAACCCGGTAAGGTCTTCCAAGAGGAAAACAAAAGACGAAATGAAAGCCAGCAAAAATTTCAGACTACGTAAAGAAACAAAAACAAAAGGATAGACACGAGTGTAGGGAGGGCAGATGTGCGTGTATGGCGGGAGAGTAGCTAAAGTCTAGCCCGTTAAGTAACTGCATCTTCCTCCCCCTAGCTACCTCCCTCACTCCTCTTCGTCACCCCTCCCTCCTTCTTTACCTCCTCATCCTCTCCTTTACCCATCTCACTTTCCCTTCCTGTCCACTCCCATACGTCACGGTCGGGAGCAGGACGCCACTATCTACGGTCATCTCCTCCCACCTCTCTTTCCCTTCCATTACCCACAATGTTGACGACGTCAGCCTCACTGTGGTGAGTGTTTCTCCTCCCTGCCTTACCCCTTCCGCTTACTCTCCCGCCATCCTTGCCCCTTCCTCTCCCACCAGCCCTGCCTTACCCCTTCCCCTAACTCTCCCGCCATCCCTGCCTTACCCCTTCCCCTCACTCTCCCGCCAGCCCTGCCTTACCCTTGCCCCTACCTCTCCCACCAGCCCTGCCTGACCCCTTCCCCTCACTCTCCCGCCAGCCCCGCCTTCCTTCCCCTGCCCCTCACTCGACCGCCAGCCCCGCCCTCCCCCTTCCCCTCACTCTCCCTCCAGCCCCGCCTCACACATCATGCGTCTGTTCCTCATCATCCAGCAGATCGAGAGGGACCGGGTCCCTCGCCTCACACCACTTTCCAGGCCACTGGTCTTGCAGAACTTTAGTCTCCACCTCCCTTCCCCTCCCACTCTACTTAACTCTGTTGTCCCTCCTCTCCAGCTCCTCCGTTAAACCCCTCACAGATGACGTCCCCTTTCCTGTATTCCCCTCCCGCCCGACCCCCGTGTCTCGTCCACCTTTCCTCACATCCCTCTTTCTCCCGATCCATCCCACTTCCTTCCATGTCCCTCTCACACGGCCAGTCTCCCTCGCTCCTAACCCTCCCACTACCCCCAACATCCCATGTCATCAGGTCGTTACTTATTCATCATCTTCATAATCCTCTTGCCTCCTCCCCAAATCCTCCTCGGTTAACATAGTCCCTCCATGATTCTGAAATAAACATATACCAAGTGACTTCGTCCGCGGCTGGCGGTGGCCACGGGGGGAGAGTGGCACTACAGACATTTCTCACTGTATTACCCAGTGAGGAGTCATGCACGTAGCACATTCATACTATCAGGAAACCTATGCAAACAGAAGGCAATGCCTCAAGTAAAAGCAGCAGCCGAGGGAAGTACTACCGCTCACGCCTGGGAGTGATGAAGTGACGCCCGGGGGCCATCTTACACACTCCGTATCGGGAATGCGGTATTACTCGTTTGTCTTATCAACAGTAAACACACGGGAGCTACCGGGCAAGACACACAGTGCTACTGAGCAAGAGCTGAAAACCCGTCACTTCATATAGCTATCCACTTCTTCTTACCCTCAATCTTCACACACACACAGACACAGACACATTAATGTCCACCAATGATTATGAAAAAACCAGGGTCCGGTACAAGTGCAAGCTTATGTCTGACTGCTGGAGCCATGTCCATCACTGAAAATGGCGTCCTTGCTACGTCTCTTCATTGTATATCAGCTGACTTATATTTCTTTCTTGTATCTCCCCTGACGATGTGATTATTACACGAAAGTGCACTTGGGAACTTACTGTGTTTCATTTTTCCCGTGGACTCATAGGAATATATATATATATATATATATATATATATATATATATATATATATATATATATATATATTTTTTTTTTTTTTTTTTTTTTTTGCTTTGTCGCTGTCTCCCGCGTTTGCGAGGTAGGGCAAGGAAACAGACGAAAGAAATGGTCCAACCCACCCCCATACACATGTATATACATACGTCCACACACGCAAATAAACATACCTACACAGCTTTCCATGGTTTACCCCAGACGCTTCACATGCCCTGATTCAATCCACTGACAGCACGTCAACCCCGGTATACCACATCGATCCAATTCACTCTATTCCTTGCCCTCCTTTCACCCTCCTGCATGTTCAGGCCCCGATCACACAAAATCTTTTTCACTCTATCTTTCCACCTCCAATTTGGTCTCCCACTTCTCCTCGTTCCCTCCACCTCCGACACATATATCCTCTTGGTCAATCTTTCCTCACTCATTCTCTCCATGTGCCCAAACCATTTCAAAACACCCTCTTCTGCTCTCTCAACCACGCTCTTTTTATTTCCACACATCTCTCTTACCCTTACGTTACTTACTCGATCAAACCACCTCACACCACACATTGTCCTCAAACATCTCATTTCCAGCACATCCATCCTCCTGCGCACAACTCTATCCATAGCCCACGCCTCGCAACCATACAACATTGTTGGAACCACTATTCCTTCAAACATACCCATTTTTGCTTTCCGAGATAATGTTCTCGACTTCCACACATTCTTCAAGCTCCCAGAATTTTCGCCCCCTCCCCCACCCTATGATCCACTTCCGCTTCCATGGTTCCATCCGCTGCCAGATCCACTCCCAGATATCTAAAACACTTCACTTCCTCCAGTTTTTCTCCATTCAAACTTACCTCCCAATTGACTTGACCCTCAACCCTACTGTACCTAATAACCTTGCTCTTATTCACATTTACTCTTAACTTTCTTCTTTCACACACTTTACCAAACTCAGTCACCAGCTTCTGCAGTTTCTCACATGAATCAGCCACCAGCGCTGTATCATCAGCGAACAACAAGTGACTCACTTCCCAAGCTCTCTCATCCCCAACAGACTTCATACTTGCCCCTCTTTCCAAAACTCTTGCATTCACCTCCCTAACAACCCCATCCATAAACAAATTAAACAACCATGGAGACATCACACAACCCTGCAGCAAACCTACATTCTCTGAGAACCAATCACTTTCCTCTCTTCCTACACGTACACATGCCTTACATCCTCGATAAAAACTATATATATATATATATATATATATATATATATATATATATATATATATATATATATATATATATTTTTTTTTTTTGGGGGGGGGGGGGGAGCCTTGAAGAATGTTTGGAAGTCGAGAACATTATCTCGGAAAGCAAAAATGGGTATGTTTGAAGGAATAGTGTTTCCAACAATGTTGTATGGTTGCGAGACGTGGGCTATGGATAGAGTTGTGCGCAGGAGGGTGGATGTGCTGGAAATGAGATGTTTGAGGACATGTGGTGTGAGGTGGTTTGATCGAGTAAGTAATGTAAGGGTAAGAGAGATGTGTGGAAATAAAAAGAGTGTGGTTGAGAGAGCAGAAGAGGGTGTTTTGAAATGGTTTGGGCACATGGAGAGAATGAGTGAGGACAGATTGACCAAGAGGAAATATGTGTCAGAGGTGGAGGGAACGAGGAGAAGTGGGAGACCAAATTGGAGGTGGAAAGATGGAGTGAAAAAGATTTTGAGTATTCGGGGCCTGAACATGCAGGAGGGTGAAAGGCGTGCAAGGAATTGAGTGAATTGGAACGATGTGGTATACCGGGGTCGACATGCTGTCAATGGATTGAACCAGGACATGTGAAGCGTCTGGGGTAAACCATGGAAAGTTCTGTGGGGCCTGGATGTGGAAAGGGAGCTGTGGTTTCGGTGCATTATTACATGACAGCTAGAGACTGAGTGTGAACGAATGGGGCCTTTGTTGTCTTTTCCTAGCGCTACCTCGCACACATGAGGGGGGAGGGGGTTGTTATTTCCATGTGTGGCGAGGTGGCGATGGGAATAAATAAAGGCAGACAGCATGAATTATGTACATGTGTATATATGTATATGTCTGTGTGTGTATATATATGTGTACAATGAGATGTATAGGTATGTATATTTGCGTGTGTGGACGTGTATGTATATACATGTGTATGTGGGTGTGCTGGGCCATTTCTTTCGTCTGTTTCCTTGCGCTACCTCGCAAACGCGGGAGACAGCGACAAAGCAAAATAAATAAATAATATATATATAAAATCTCGGCTATGTCAGAGGTGAATGTGTCCAATAAGCCTCAACGTTACAAAGGACAACATTCACAGAGTATGTTTAGCTACTTGTACACCACACACACACACACACACATACACACACACACACACACACACACACACACACACACACACACACACAACACACACACACACACACACACACACAATAAACAAAACATGATAAACTCTGTGTAGCACGTCCCTTGATAAACCTCAGAAGACGGGAGAGAGACAGCACACCGTGAAAAAGTGACGCGGGTGCCAACTTCGTCTGGGAAGCAGAGAGGTACAAATGGCGGGGTTGCGGAACACTGGGTAAACACAATGGCTTCGTTAGATTAGCGAGATTAGTGGCTTTGTTGAGGGGAGCGTCAATGTGTGTAGGGCGGCGTGAGCGGCTGTCTGCATCATGTTGGCATTATGTTACTTACTGCTACCAGGGTCACTACTACGTACCTCTGTGTAGTATAGTCTCGGGCCAGGGGTTCGGCCGACGGGTCTGGCTCCTGGCCACAGCACATGACCTACTCCTCCACTAGTCCACAAACTACTCGCTTTAAACGTACACCCAGTAAGCCTGGTCCACCCAACTGCTTACTGTACACATTTGAGAAACTACAGACTACTGTTTTCTCTCGAATGTGTATGTCACATCACACACCGACGCTACAAAACGCATTGACACTGCTAAGCACGTTGAGTGTATGACTCTGGTATAAATACACAGGTTTTCATCGCGTAACTCCGAGCCTGTGGAAAAAATCAGAGTCGCTCAACGAAATGCTACGGGAAACATCGTAAGAGACAAAGCATCATGCCTTTACCTTATAACTGACGACTGCTGATAACATCAGGGAGACAGATCTGGCCCAGCCCAAGTGTACAACACAAGCAAGAATGAAAGTAGTCATACCCAACCAGTTGGTCCATCAGGACTTGTCGCTTGGGCACTCGTACACCTGTTGTGGTGGAGGACAGCCCGGACCACCGTGTGGTATATGACCAAGGCAAGACCCAGGCCACCATTGTCCAGCATCTCCCTACCTACATATGTTTCAGGTACGTCCTGGGTGACTGACTTTATCAATATTGCATCATCAACGTATATCAGCATACTTTCCCTCTCTTATCTCTTTACTTTCTTTTTCAATCACTTCTCTGATGCCACAACAGTCCTTCGAATAATTAATATTTAATTACAAAATGTATTATCATCAGTATGACTCTTCATTATCAATTAACGCCACGCCAAAAATGCCACACTTCAAATTCAGACTTCCATGACTAGCCACATTCGCTGTCCCTAACAAACACAAGGGTCCCCTAAGTAACGCACTACACACTTACCATGTACCCGGATCTCACAACTAACACACTCTCTACTTACACCAAGATCTAACTAACACACTCTACACTTACACTTGGGTCTCCTGACACATTCTATATCTACACCAGGATCTTACTAACACACACTACACCCACCTAATACCTGGATCCCCTCTCACAATCCCCCACCTCACCCCTCACACAAAGAGGATCACCCTACATGCTATGCCCTAGTCAATACTTTACAGTGAGAGGGTTAATACAGTCTTACATGATGAAGCTGGCAGCACCTGGGAAAGCCACACATCAGAAGACCTGACGCTCTTTTAAAAAGTTATATTCGCTGGAGGACACTTAATATTGCACTAAAATTATGTAACCTATATACGAGGGAACAAGACGGTCCAGAAGAAGGCTCAGTGGTTACGATTACTTACATTAATTAAATACTCAGACTTTCACAGCCCGGCTACAGCAGTAGGACGTCCTCAATTACGACAGTGTCAAGGAAGTGAGCTGAGTTCGCAGACCCGGAGGCGGAGGCCTAACGTGGGTGATAAAGGGGCACTGTGTTACGTGTGCAGATGTAACCGTGTGATGCTGTGGCTCAGCAAAATAACTTACGCTGATCTGTAGCTACTCTAGGATCACTTTCTGTCTGTCACACACACACACACACACACACACACACACACACACACACACACACATATATATATATATATATATATATATATATATATATATATATATATATATATATGTTCTAATCCGGCTGTTACAATGACCTAACCACGTTCGCAACCACCTGGCCTGCTCACTCACTGCCTCTGTGGGAAGGTCACATGGCAGACAGGCCAACCCAGGCATATATTTCTACGACACATTCACCATACAGCTACGGGACACCCTGCACATTTGTAGCCCAAGCTGCCTGCGTCAATAACCTTCCTCACTGCTGAGAGATCAAGGTCGGTTCCAAGGTACTCCCATCATCGTACATCAGGCACATCACCAGCACTCACTTCTGACACGTTATCTCTCTTCCAGTCCTGGTTGTCACGCTGCTAACCTGCATTATGTGTTAAGGTTCCGAGAGTACAGCAGTACTGATAAACCAATGCGTGTCTTAAATCTTAAGCTAGATTTTTTGTCTCAAATCTTAAGCTTGATCCTTTAAAGTACACGTTTATAACTGTGAATTTTGCAACATACAACTGTCAACAATGTTATATATAATTCTGAAATACATCACATGGAACTGTCGCTTGCTAAAAAAAAAAAGACATATAACCCAGGAAATGTCACGCGTGTGTGAGTTCGTCTCTTGTACGCCCCCCGACGATCGGCGGATGACAATGAGATCCAAAGGTGCGATATCTGCACAAAACGAGAAAAATACCTCAAGTATCCGGGGCCAAAGACCCTTCCACACCTTGCTATCTACCATCAGAAACAGCGTGGGAGGCACGGGAGAGAAGTTCAGCAGTGCACACGACAAGCAAAGTGCACTACAGCAGCAACCAGGCTGTGGAGGGGTTAGGTGGGCCTCAGGGGCGCGGCCTCCAACAGCTTGGTTGACCAATGCCCCAGTCCAGCAGCCTGGACCTAGCCTGGGCTGTGGGGGTCATGCCTCTATAATATACCCACGAGATTCCACTCAGGTCTCACTTAGGATGGTTGGTGCACGTGTCTTCATCACCCTAAAGGCATTCAGGGCCTCAAAGACCATATACTATGGCAATCTTGCTGACACCTTCACCCATTCCTACGCTCCAAGGTTCTCCCGGAGCAACAGTACAACGTACCTCTGCAAAACCCATATATCCTGTCCGTATAAGACCAACTTATGTACATCTCCCAAGTCAGAACTGAGATAACATATCTACCATCCAGAGACGGTCACTGATCTGGGTGAGCAATTAAGAAACATGGCTTCTGTTTTACTTGACAAGGTAAGCTGATTGTGAGCTATACACGTCGCATGTCAACTGTCGGTGACAGATACTAGTAGCCTCAGGTGGATAAGATATCGTCGGTGATATCTTTCACTACTTCCAGCTGAACTGGTGACAATTAACCAAGTAAATCTCTGAGCCTCCGGCTTCTATTGTTGTGAGCCCCGTCAGGTTGATGGCAGCAATTAGCTGGCAGCCCCTTAAAGTGGGGAGACAAGGAGGAGAAATATCGGTGGGAGGCTCGGTCATTGTGCCCGCGGCAGGAGCACAGCCACAGAGCCCACCCCACACACTAAGCCAGGAACACATAACAACCCAAAGCTTAAGTCAGGAGCAACAGCCCGGCCCCTCAGCTTGAGTCAGGAGCAGCACAGCCGGCCCCTCACTTGAGTCAGGAGCAGCACAGCCCGGCCCCTCAGCTTGAGTCAGGAGCAGCACAGCCCGGCCCCTCAGCTTGAGTCAGGAGCAGCACAGCCCGGCCCCTCAGCTTGAGTCAGGAGCAGCACAGCCCGGCCCCTCAGCTTGAGTCAGGAGCAGCACAGCCCGGCCCCTCAGCTTGAGTCAGGAGCAACACAGCCCGGCCCCTCAGCTTGAGTCAGGAGCAGCACAGCCAGGCACCTCAGCTTGAGTCAGGAGCAGAGCCCGGCCCCACAGCCCGCCTCACAGCCTGGGCCAGAAGCAAAGCTCGCGTCAGGACGACGCTCGGGCACAGAAGAATCCCTTCTGAAAAGCAATTTAAGTCAGCCTCCTCACCTGGCTTGTTAATTAGTCAACTATGTACAATTAGTGAGAGGTGGGACAAACGTGAGGAGACTTCCCACACTTTCCTTCTTAATTACACAACTTGATGACGGCAGCGAGGGACACATGAGGGCTTGAGGGCAACAGCTGGGGGTCAGAATACTTCCTTCTCTTTCCCTCTTAATGAAGAGCGGATACATAATTAGTGGGGCAGGACGGGGGGGGACCCCCTACCACCACCCGGCCCTTCACTCTCGCCCGCCCACACACACACCTGCAGCCTCCACCACCACATCTGATGCTGGGAAATATGACTTCTTTTTAATGTGGCACTTGTTGACTACAGTATCAATCAGCGGCCTCCCTCACCGAGCCTACCTCCACACACCCCAAACAGTACGGAGTGAGGAGTCTCCCCTCCCTATCCCCAGGAGTCATTACCGTGATGATTTGATCTGTGTCGGTAACCCCGGCAAATTTATTGTGCACCCGAGGCTCATCCTGTGAGCCATGGGTTGCCTCCCACCAGGGAAGTCTTACTCCAGTGAAGTTAACAGTGACCAGGTGCTGATATCTCTACACTTTACTCGTATACACAATATCTCGTCGCTGCCCATACATTCAATATATATGACAGGGCATATGATAGGGTTGATAGAGATGTTTTGCGGAAGGTCTAAAGAGTATACGGTGCGGGAGGTTAGCTGCTAAAAGCAGTGAAAAGTTTTATTAAGGATGTAAGGCATGTACACAAGTAGGAAGAGAGGAGAGTGATTGGTTCCCAGTGAAGGTCGTTCTGCGGTAGGGGTGTGTGGTGTCCCCATGGTTGTTTAATTTGTTTATGGATAGGGTGGTTAGGGAGATAAATGCAAAAGTTTTGGAGAGAGGGGTGAGTATGCAGTCTGTAAGGGATGAGAAGGCCTGGGAAGTGAGTCAGTTGTTCGCTGATGATACAGCTCTGGTGGCTGATTCGAGTGAGAATCTGCAGAAGTTGGTGACTGAGTTTGGAAAAGTGTGTGAAAGGAGAGAGTTTAGAGTAAATGTGAATAAGAGCAAGGTTATTTTATGAGGTTCACTACGGTTGAGGGATAGGTTAATTGGGATGTAAGTTTGAATGGAGAAAAACTGGAGGAAGTAAAGTGTTTTAGATATCTGGGAATGGTCCCAGCAGAAAATGGAACCATGGAAGCGGAAGTGCGTCACAGGGTGGGGGAGGGGGAGAAGGTTCTGGGAGCGATGAAGAATGTGCGGAAGACGAGAACATTATCTCGGAGAGCAAAAATGGGTGTTTGAAGGAAAGGTAGTTCCAATAATATTATCAGGCTGTGAGGCATGGGCAATGTATAAGGTTGTACGGAGGAGAGTGGATGAATTGGAAATGAAATGTCTGAGGCAATATGTGGTGTGAGGTGTTTTGATCGAGTAAGTAATGTAAGGGTAAGAGAGATACGTGGAAACAAAAAGAGTGTGGTAGAGAGAGCAGAAGAGGGTGTGTTGAAATGGTTTGAAATTGTGGATATAATGAATGAGGAAAGATTGATAAAGAGGATATATGTGTCAGAGGTGGAGGGAACAAGAAGTGGGAGACCAAATTGGAGGTGGAAGGATGGAGTGAAATTTTTTTTGGGCGATCGGGGCCTGAACATACAGAAAGGTGAAAGGCATGCAAGGAATGTAGTAAATTTGAACGATGTGGTATACCAGGGTCGACGTGCTCTCAACGGATTGAACCAGGGCATGTTAAGCGTCTGGGGTAAACCATGGAAAGGTCTGTGGGGCCTGGATGTGGATAAGGAGCTGTGGTTTCGGTGCATTACATATGACAGCTAAAGACTGAGCGTGAACGAATGTGGCCTTTTTGCCTTCCTGCCGCTACCTCGCTGAAGGAGAGAGAGAGAGAGAGAGAGAGAGAGAGAGAGAGAGAGAGAGAGAGAGAGAGAGAGAGAGAGAGAGAGAGAGAGAGAGAGAGAGAGAGCTATTTCCTGTGTGGCTAGGTAGAGACAGAAATGTATGAAGGCAAGCAAATATGAATATGTACATGTGTATATATGTATATGTCTGTGTATGTACATGTATATGTGCGTGTATGGGCGTTTATATATAAATATATAAGTGGATGGGCCATTCTTCGTCTGTTTCCTGGTGCTACCTCGCTGAAGCGGGAAACAGCGATTAAGTATAACAATAATATATATATATATATATATATATATATATATATATATATATATATATATATATATATATATATAACTATACGAGAAACAAATCTAAAGAAAAAGGATAGACAAATCTAAATTCGGAGACCTAGCCACTGCAGTCACAAAATCCGAATGCAAATGCACTGAAACTGGGTGACAGCAACAGCTGGATGACCAGTGTGTGTGTGTGTAAGACAGTGCTGGAGCATCAGCCGAACCCAGGACGACTGCACGTTGTATTGTACGAGCTGTGTACCGGTCGAGAGGCAGCGTGCGAGGCAGTTGCCTAATGCAGCCTTTATCACAACAACATAGCAGCGCGCGGGGGTAGGGGGTTCGAGTGACACACACACACACACACACACACACACACAACACATGCCAGACACCGAGACACCGCAGGCAGGGGAGACACAAGTCTAACACGTCTCCCGAACAACATTGTGTCCATCAGCACACTTCCCTCGCCCGGATGTTACCACCAGCTGCAGCGGTTCTTACATAATGCACTAGGGAGGAGGGAAGACACGTGCCCTGCGTGACCACTGTATGGGGACTAAGACCCATGGTAAAACATGATAAACAAAAACTTATAACACAAAAAGGCACACAAACAAACGTGTCTCACCCAGCCTAGCTAACGTCTGGTTGATGTCCTGAGTTAAGTACAGTGTATGAAGGAGACGGGAAGGTAACAGCGCGTTCGGAACCGTCAAACACCATCACAGGAGGTAAATCATTTTACCAACGTACGTCTCATTGTCTCCGACTGTTTATGCTACCACTGCTTTTGCTGCGAGAAACACAACACCCTCTTTGCTTCACAAACCCTCAGCTTTAAGCACCAAAATATTGTGACCTTTGACAATAAACCGGGAGTCGACGACCTCGTGAAGTATATAGTAGCGTGGTGTCTGTGTTCCTCCACGTCAATACCAGTGTGATGCGAAGCATTCACAACTGCCAATTCTTCAAATTTTGATAAATTTTCTACGACGGGTATATACATATATATATATATATATATATATATATATATATATATATATATATATATATAAGCGGAAGTGAATCATAGGGTGGGGGAGGGGGCGAAAATTCTGGGAGCCTTGAAGAATGTGTGGAAGTCGAGAACATTATCTCGGAAAGCAAAAATGGGTATGTTTGAAGGAATAGTGGTTCCAACAATGTTGTATGGTTGCGAGGCGTGGGCTATGGATAGAGTTGTGCGCAGGAGGGTGGATGTGCTGGAAATGAGATGTTTGAGGACAATATGTGGTGTGAGGTGGTTTGATCGAGTACGTAACAATAGGGTAAGAGAGATGTGTGGAAATAAAAAGAGCGTGGTTGAGAGAGCAGAAGAGGGTGTTTTGAAATGGTTTGGTCACATGGAGAGAATGAGTGAGGAGAGATTGACCAAGAGGATATATGTGTCAGAGGTGGAGGGAATGAGGAGAAGTGGGAGACCAAATTGGAGGTGGAAAGATGGAATGAAAAAGATTTTGAGTGATCGGGGCCTGAACATGCAGGAGGGTGAAAGGAGGGCAAGGAATAGAGTGAATTGGATCGATGTGGTATACCGGGGTTGACGTGCTGTCAGTGGGCTGAATCAGGGCATGTGAAGCGTCTGGGGTAAACCATGGAAATCTGTAAGTATGTATATTTGCGTGTGTGGACGTATGTATATACATGTGTATGGGGGTGGGTTGGGCCATTTCTTTCGTCTGTTTCCTTGCGCTACCTCGCAAACGCGGGAGACAGCGACAAAATATATATATATATATATATATATATATATATATATATATATATATATATATACATATATGGACAACGAAATAAAAAAAAAATACGTCCATGAGGGGTCTAGAGATATGCTGATATGGTGTTTGTTGTGTTGTGGTGATGTCCAGAGCGTAAGTGGGATGAGTGATGACTCGAGTTTGTCTGGGGAGTGTGGTGTCTCATGGGTGTCTGTCTGGTGGGCTGGAGTTTAACACTGAATTTGGAGGTCGACTGTTTGATGGGGATGAGGGGGATCTGTCAGTAGAGGTTAGTAGAGTGTGAGGTTGGGATAAGCTTTTCGTTTCTACATCGGTGTTGGGGGTCTGTTATAGAATGATGTGGGTGGGAGAGGTCTAGTGCTGTTGCACAGAACTGAGAGCCAAGCATACTGAGGAGGGTCTGCATGAGGAGGACCTTTGCTTCACCGTGAAGGTGTTGAGTGTTTGTAGTTGCCAGGCTGCCAGTGATTGTTCTGAGTGTACTATTCTGTGTGGTTCTGCAGATCTGAGAGGGTGGCAGATCAGCCGGGTGAGGCACAGTTTAAAGTGGAGCTGATGAAATGTTTGTGTATGATGTTGAGGAATTCGTTTTCTGCTGACTCCAGCTCCTCCAACAGCTCCAGCTGCTGATCCCATCTCCTCTAACAGCCCCAGCTGCTGCTCCTGCTGTTTATCACGATGGGTCAACTGTATCAACACTTACACTTGTGCTCATCAGGCGAGGCAGGCAGCTGTCTCACGCACTCCTGCCGGGCACCTGCAGCCTACCAAACCCTTCCTATGTCTTCATTTGTTTGCTGTGTTCCTGTTTTGTTTGCTCGTCACACACCTGGATCCTGCACTGCTCTTTCTTACAGGATTTTGTCTTAAATATCCCCCACCCCCAACCCCAACTCCACTCCTTTGTTTACAGAGGGACTGCAAATCTGCAGCCTTCGCAACATTCTATTACCTTTAATTTCCATAAGAGAGAGGGTCGTCTTCCAGCATCTCTCATCTTTGCTGCCGCCTGTTCTCTCCTCCTTCAAATACCTCATATTAACTCCGTGCAGACATTCCGCACACTATACTTCTTCCCTCCCCATTTCCCAGCAGTGTCCTCGCTGGAATAAGGCTAACCCTCCCTCCCCAACCACAAGCAAGCTTGCTTTCAATACCTTCAATATAACATCTCGCTTGGACCTACTACAACAGTCGCCTTCCCCCCGTATCTCTCCTCCTCACACCTGAAGTCTCAACACGCGCACTCCTCCTCCCGCCTCACACACGACTTCCTCCTCTCCATACTGTCCCTACTCAACCCTCCAGGACCTGCTGCTTGTACACCCCAGTTCTACCACCCAATAACTCACAGGATCTTCTCCTTCCTACCCTCTGTGTTTTACCCAGGGTCTTCCTGCCAGTACAAAAACCATCCCAGGATTTCCTGGTGGTTCACACGAACCCGGGATTCCCTGAGGGACTGTTATTAAAGCACATACGTGGAGCTACCTTGAAGATAATTGTGGTTAACTTCCTGAGAACGACGCCATGACCTGACACTTAGCGTCCATGCTAAATGTCACATTATCATACCCAGAGGTCACAAGGTCGTGTTGAGGAGTCGTTGCGATGCCAAAAGGTTAATAAACGTCGAGTTAAGACTGTGGAACCCGCGACACCCCCTGCGGTAACATCGGTCTACAACCGTAACCAAGTGCCTGGAATAATGTACGTCTATTATCAGCCAAGACAAACCCGTGCCTGAGTTAGACTTGAAGTATTCAGTCCCTAAACCCAAGTCGAGAGACTTGAAAGTAGTGTTTACCCGGCGTGTGGAAGCGTGTGTTACAGAGGAGTCGGGTACGTGTGTGAGAGGGAGATGTGGACGTCAACATAACGGGGACGTGAACGGCCGCATCAACAAGAGTCAAGCATCGACGGTAACACCTGCCCAACACTCTGACCAACCCCACACATGACGCACTCACTGGAACTCCTGTCACTCCCACTGCCACCTGTTACGTACTTTACGAAACGAGTACGTAAGCCGCAGCTATCTGCGCCTTCCCTCCCTCCCCTCCCAACCACACCACCTAAATAAATAAGCAATAATCAAACTCTAAAAAAATTAATATATATATATATATATTTTTTTTTTTTTTTTTTTTATACCTCGTCGCTGTCTCCCGCGGTTGCGAGGTAGCGCAAGGAAACAGACGAAAGAAATGGCCCAACCCCCCCATACACATGTACATACACACGTCCACACACGCAAATATACATACCTACACAGCTTTCCATGGTTTACCCCGGACGCTTCACATGCCTTGATTCAATCCACTGACAGCACGTCAACCCCTGTATACCACATCGCTCCAATTCACTCTATTCCTTGCCCTCCTTTCACCCTCCTGCATGTTCAGGCCCCGATCACACAAAATCCTTTTCACTCCATCTTTCCACCTCCAATTTGGTCTCCCTCTTCTCCTCGTTCCCTCCACCTCTGACACATATATCCTCTTGGTCAATCTTTCCTCACTCATTCTCTCCATGTGCCCAAACCATTTCAAAACACCCTCTTCTGCTCTCTCAACCACGCTCTTTTTATTTCCACACATCTCTCTTACCCTTACGTTACTTACTCGATCAAACCACCTCACACCACACATTGTCCTCAAACATCTCATTTCCAGCACCTCCATCCTCCTGCGCACAACTCTATCCATAGCCCACGCCTCGCAACCATACAACATTGTTGGAACCACTATTCCTTCAAACATACCCATTTTTGCTTTCCGAGATAATGTTCTCGACTTCCACACATTTTTCAAGGCTCCCAAAATTTTCGCCCCCTCTCCCACCCTATGATCCACTTCCGCTTCCATGGTTCCATCCGCTGACAGATCCACTCCCAGATATCTAAAACACTTCACTTCCTCCAGTTTTTCTCCATTCAAACTCACCTCCCAATTGACTTGACCCTCAACCCTACTGTACCTAATAACCTTGCTCTTATTCACATTTACTCTTAACTTTCTTCTTCCACACACTTTACCAAACTCCGTCACCAGCTTCTGCAGTTTCTCACATGAATCCGCCACCAGCGCTGTATCATCAGCGAACAACAACTGACTCACTTCCCAAGCTCTCTCATCCCCAACAGACTTCATACTTGCCCCTCTTTCCAAGACTCTTGCATTTACCTCCCTAACAACCCCATCCATAAACAAATTAAACAACCATGGAGACATCACACACCCCTGCCGCAAACCTACATTCACTGAGAACCAATCACTTTCCTCTCTTCCTACACGTACACATGCCTTACATCCTCGATAAAAACTTTTCACTGCTTCTAACAACTTGCCTCCCACACCATATATTCTTAATACCTTCCACAGAGCATCTCTATCAACTCTATCATATGCCTTCTCCAGATCCATAAATGCTACATACAAATCCATTTGCTTTTCTAAGTATTTCTCACATACATTCTTCAAAGCAAACACCTGATCCACACATCCTCTACCACTTCTGAAACCACACTGCTCTTCCCCAATCTGATGCTCTGTACATGCCTTCACCCTCTCAATCAATACCCTCCCATATAATTTACCAGGAATACTCAACAAACTTATACCTCTGTAATTTGAGCACTCACTCTTATCCCCTTTGCCTTTGTACAATGGCACTATGCACGCATTCCGCCAATCCTCAGGCACCTCACCATGAGTCATACATACATTAAATAACCTTACCAACCAGTCAACAATACAGTCACCACCTTTTTTAATAAATTCCACTGCAATACCATCCAAACCTGCTGCCTTGCCGGCTTTCATCTTCCGCAAAGCTTTTACTACCTCTTCTCTGTTTACCAAATCATTTTCCCTAACCCTCTCACTTTGCACACCACCTCGACCCAAACACCCTATATCTGCCACTCTGTCATCAGACACATTCAACAAACCTTCAAAATACTCATTCCATCTCCTTCTCACATCACCACTACTTGTTATCACCTCCCCATTTACGCTCTTCACTGAAGTTCCCATTTGCTCCCTTGTCTTACGCACCCTATTTACCTCCTTCCAGAACATCTTTTTATTCTCCCTAAAATTTACTGATAGTCTCTCACCCCAACTCTCATTTGCCCTTTTTTTCACCTCTTGCACCTTTCTCTTGACCTCCTGTCTCTTTCTTTTATACTTCTCCCACTCAATTGCATTTTTTCCCTGCAAAAATCGTCCAAATGCCTCTCTCTTCTCTTTCACTAATACTCTTACTTCTTCATCCCACCACTCACTACCCTTTCTAAACAGCCCACCTCCCACTCTTCTCATGCCACAAGCATATATATATATATATATATATATATATATATATATATATATATATATGATGTGATTATTACACGAAAGTGCACTTGGGAGCTTATCGTGTTTCATTTTCCCCATGGACTCTTAGGTGTATGTATATATATATATGTATATATATATATATATATATATATATATATATATATATATATATATATATATATATATATATATATATATATACAGAGAGAGAGAGAGAGAGAGAGAGAGAGAGAGAGAGAGAGAGAGAGAGAGAGAGAGAGAGAGAGAGAGAGAGAGAGAGAATGAAACTGTGAATTTTCCCAGCATCATTCGACCGTGTTGTGATGAGGGCACGAGCGAAGTCCTCATTTATGACACACATGTGGACGATGTTGACAGATCACTTGAACATGGCGGTGCGACCCCTGTGTACGATGGTCCGGCCCCTGACCTGACCTTTAAGGGGGTCAGACCAGACGCCAGGTTATCACATCTAAGGTCATACCGTCTTGCTCAAGATATCAACCATATCAACACTGCAGTTGGTTGGCTATGAATAAATCACATGACTTTTCAATTCTCAAAACTAAGTTTACGTAAAAAGTGAAAAACGTTGAATGCTTAAAGAATTTCTGAACACAGTCAGTTCAAATCTTGCTCGACCATGGCCGGCCAGAACACAATGAGTGCAGTACGTTCTCGACCATGGCTGGCCAGAACACAATGAATGCAGTACGTTCTCGACCATGGCTAGCCAGGTCACAATGAGTGTAGTACGTTCTCGACCATGGCCGGGCAGAACACAATGAGCGTAGTACGTTCTCGACCATGGCTGGCCAGGTCACAATGAAATGCAGTACGTTCTCGACCATGGCTGGCCAGAACACAATGAATGCAGTACGTTCTCGACCATGGCTGGCCAGAACACCATTACCACAGCCCATCCTCGACCATGGCTGGCCAGAGCACCATTACCCTGGGCTGTCCGTGGTGGGGGTGAGAGACGGGCGGTGTACCAGGCGTGAGGACCGACCCTCCAGACCGGCGATTACCCTGGAGAGCCTTCCACCTACGTGAACTCCTTTGGCGATGCAGCAGCCGCGGCCTCAGACCAATGAGTTATTCCGGGCAACACTCAAGCACCGTCAGGCGGGGTTAAGGAAGGTACTGGAACGTGCCTCCTGCATGATTCTCAATTCTTCCACGAGATCCACGTGAGTGATGCCACAACCCGGGACCATGCCATGCAGAGGAGGTGACGTGACTAAGTGACAACTTGAACGCGGCGTGATGCCAAGAGATTTCGCCAACCCCGCGCCTCCTTCAAGCGAAACCTGCTGAGGAGTGTGTGGCGGGAACTAACGTAAAACAGTAGTGTGAGGCAGAGAGAGAGAGAGAGAGAGAGAAAAAAAAATCCATCCCGCTGAGAAACACTTTAGACTTTACAATCGTGGGTAACTGGTGGAACAAACAAGCTTACAATGTCGCAAGGCAGGCCGTGTTCACAGTTACTACTGTGAGTTACGATCGATTTACTCTGGAGTTTAAGCAAGATGGTGGTGGGGGGAGAGGCAATGACCAGAGGTGCATCATATCTAACACATACGTGTAAACATCAGATCAAGAACATACCCTGTGGTATTAATATAACGAGGAGGAGAACCTTCCGTCATCTGCAGCGCCTGTATCACCCACACCGCCATACTATTCATACTACTTGCCACAGGGGTGTCATAACATGGCCGTTACTGTACTACGGTCTTGGAACATAACGGCGAGGCTCCCAGGATAACTGGTCTCATGAAATGAACACATTACTGTTTACTAAGTTAACATCCATGAGAGCTTTCCCAGTTGACCGGATGAAGACCAGACTTTCCCACAACATTCCCCAAAGATAAAGTGAAATTTTGCTTCCAAAATGTCAATACCAAAATTCCTTCGGCTCCTTTTCTTTCTATGGTTCGATAACCAAATATTCTAACGATCCTTATTTTGTCCTGACTTGAAGTAAACATCTAATTCAATGCACATCCATTTCAACCTCTTCTGTCTGGCCAAACGTAGATTTTGCCCAAACCATGAGTGGTTCTTAAACTTGGAATGGAGATGTTTTTATCTTTATCTCAATGGGAATTTGTCCACGTAAAATTAAGTGGACGATGGGTCTAGATTTCGTCCTACAAAGAGGAGAGGCAGCAGGAGATGAAGGAAGATAAGTTGGGTCACAATGGTTTCCCGTGGTGCAGCTCCCACGCTCTCTGTAGAGCGGGGACACAGCACTCGCCAGCAGCGCCACGACAGGGAGATGTAGAGGGAGGGTGAAGGGAGGCAGGGAGGGAAACTGATGAAGGGAAGGGAGGGAGATGAAATGAGACAATGAGGGAGGAGGCCAGTGAGCCGGGAACCCAGCCACATGTACCGTTATACGCAAAAATCAATTATTGACAGCAATGAGGAGAGCGGGGGCGGAGAGGGAATCAGCGGACGAGGGAGGTCAGTACACACACACACCCACCCACACACACACACACACACACACACACACGGTGCACAACAAATGCTCATGGGAGGTCAGCACACTGTTCGCACAAGTGGACATGGGAGGTCAGTACACTGTGCACACAAGTGGACATGGGAGGTCAGTACACTGCTGTGCACATACAAGGTGTACAACAACAGGCACAAGGATGGGTCAGACGTACAGAAGAAACTAAAGATACAAACCTCAACAGGAACTGAATTAGTGGACCTCAAGCGGTCAAAGTGCATTAGAAAACTAAATTCAGACATTACAAAATAAAACTAAGGCTGCAGTGACAATCTGAACAGGGCCTTGTGTTACTTTTTCCATCCAGCGGTTTTCTAAGGAGGCGAATGTTTCTGATGCAACACAAAGAGCCTTCAGGAGCGGCGTGTGGCCCCTCAAGGGTGTTGCTGTAACACTCGGGGGAGAGCTCAGTGTTGCCGGAGGCCACCAGCACCAAGGCTGACCCACTGCTCCTGTCAGACCCCATTAACTTAAGGGTCCCTTTCGCGATCCTGAACCCCAGTATTCGTCGTCCTCCATCTGATAATTCTAAACCGAATGGAAGACAAATATGTGAGGAAAACAACACAGTATAAGTGGAACCCATAATGTGTCAGATACGATCACATTTAGCCTCACACAGCGTAAGGCTAATTGGCTTCTTATCATATTCATGGCTGCCTTGGCCCGTGCCTGCCTCTCCCTGCAATAGCGGTTCACACCGACCTGCTGAGAACTTACGCGCTCAAGAGCGGCTTCTCATCTCGGAGACACCATCTACTTACACGTGCACACACGCTGGACACCTACATGTAAACAATTGACACCCGACTGTTGCGACGGAGTAAGAATTTCCATTTCTGGTTAGGTCAATGTTGTCGAAGACCCAGCCCAGCTTGGGTGGAGGGGTCATTCCCTTAACGGTTATGATTATTGAAATATCACTAAAGGAAACAAGGAAAAAGGCTCACCATCCGTCGTTTTATATAGCAGCCGATGTGGCATGGTGAGAAACTTGCGACCATTTTGGATTGAAGGGAAAAATGAAGAGTATGAGAAGAGGACGGAAGAAATCAATGTGAGCTGCTCAGGTGGCTGTACACTTGATCACCAAAGGAGGAAAGTTATAGTAGCAAGAGTTTAAACGAGAGGGGAAGGATATTCCACGATTCAGCGGCTGGAGTAAGGGAGGAAGTATTCTAAAGGTGAGTCCTCGTGTGGTTGGTCTTCACACACAAACTACAGGAAGCAGCAGCCGATTGCGTCCTGCAGGTCCTAGTAGCTGAGACATACCTACAGCTAAAAGAAGGAGTCCGGTCAAGGCCAGATCAGAGTGGGAGTGGGGAGGCGCAGGGCGTTCCCTGAGGTCATATGCCAATCAGATGTAAAGGTTAACTGTCATGCTTATCTCGCTATCTCTGCCACTGTTTGCACGGGCTGAGCAGAACCAGAAAATACACAAACTGAGTTTCGATGAAGTGTGATTTTTACCCTCGTGTATAATACCATCCTCACAGAACCCCAGTAACCCTTCAGCAGGGTTCCTGCAGCATTGAGGCAGCACACACTACGCAGGAAGAAGGTGACGATGGACCCCGCTGGAGCAAAAAAAGTCCTTGACGAGTCTGTCTATACACGTTTCTGTCTACTGACGATGAAGACACCTCGTGGAAGGTGACCTCTTAGTCAAAGAGTAAATACTTGCTTCATCCGCCCGTACCTCTCTCTCTCTCTCTCTCTCTCTCTCTCTCTATATATATATATATATATATATATATATATATATATATATATATATATATATATATATATATATATATTTTTTTTATACTATTCGCCATTTCCCGCGTTAGCGAGGTAGCGTCAAGAACAGAGGACTGAGCCTTTGAGGGAATATCCTCACCTGGCCCCCTTCTCTGTTCCTTCTTTTGGAAAATTAAAAAACGAGAGGGGAGGATTTCCAGCCCCCCGCTCCCTTCCCTTTTAGTCGCCTTCTACGACACGCAGGGATTACGTGAGAAGTATTCTTTCTCCCCTATCCCCAGGGATAATATATATATATATATATATATATATATATATATATATATATATATATATATATATATATATATATATATATATATATATATATAATGCAATTGAGTGGGAGATGTATAAAAGAAAGAGACATGAGGTCAAGAGAAAGGTGCAAGAGGTGAAAAAGAGGGCAAATGAGAGTTGGGGCGAGAGAGTATCATTAAATTTTAGGGAGAATAAAAAGATGTTCTGGAAGGAGGTAATTAAAGTGCGTAAGACAAGGGAGCAAATGGGAACTTCAGTGAAGGGCGCAAATGGGGAGGTGATAACAAGTAGTGGTGATGTGAGAAGGAGATGGAGTATTTTGAAGGTTTGTTGAATGTGTTTGATGATAGAGTGGCAGATATAGGGTGTTTTGGTCGAGGTGGTGTGCAAAGTGAGAAGGTTAGGGAAAATGATTTGGTAAACAGAGAAGAGGTAGTAAAAGCTTTGCGGAAGATGAAAGCCGGCAAGGCAGCAGGTTTGGATGGTATTGCAGTGGAATTTATTAAAAAAAGGGGGTGACTGTATTATTGACTGGTTGGTAAGGTTATTTAATGTATGTATGACTCATGGTGAGGTGCCTGAGGATATATATTATCCCTGGGGATAGGGGAGAAAGAATACTTCCCACGTATTCCCTGCGTGTCGTAGAAGGCGACTAAAATGGGAGGGAGCGGGGGGCTGGAAATCCTCACCTTTTGTTTTTTTTTTTTAATTTTCCAAAACAAGGAACAGAGAAGGGGGCCAGGTGAGGATATTCCCTCAGAGGCCCAGTCCTCTGTTCTTAACGCTACCTTGCTAATGCGGGAAATGGCGAATAGTTTGAAAGAAAAAAAAAATATATATATATACATATATATATATATGTATGGAATATATATGTATATATATATATATATATATATATATATATATATATATATATATATATATATATATATATATAGATATACATATATATATATATATATATATATATATATATATATATATATATATATATATATATATATATATATAGTCTTTCTTAATCGTTCGACGTTTCCCACATTCTCGAGGTAGAACAAGGAATAGACGAAGAAATGGCCTAACTCTCTCCCATCTATCCTCTAGCTGTCATGTGTAATGCCACACCACAGCCAGCCCCCCTACCCAAGACGAGGCTCCACAGACTTTTCTGCGGTTTCTCCCGACCGCTTCATCTGCCCTGGTTCAGCCCACTAGTGACAGCACGTCGACCCCAGTAAACCACATCGCTCCAATTCTCTCTCTCTCTCTCTCTCTCTCTCTCTCTCTCTCTCTCTCTCTCTCTCTCTTTATATATATATATATATATATATATATATATATATATATATATATATATATATATATATATATATATATATATATATATCCTAATGGAACAGAAATAGTTGAGTTAGGGAGAAAGAGTTCACTAGACGGAGAGAGGCGACGAGAGCTTTTAAGTGAATTCCACGTAAATGAGCAGCTTAAAGAAGTCATGCATCAGCTGTCGCTACTTACCACGACTGTTGCCCCGCCCTGGGCATCTGTGTGTACCTGCTGGGCTCCACTGTCTGCCTGCCACACTCCTCAGCTCACACATACCTGAAACATGAACATAAACATTATCACCAAGTACTGTTCCCCACGGACGAAATTAGTATAGAATATTTTAGATCATTTTCAAGTCTTACGTACGAAATCAGTAAGAGTTAGTAGACACTGGACGACAGTATTCTCATGGAATCAAGAACAACACGAAGTGAAACACGTGAGGTGGATTATGAGCCATTAAGACGGAAGAGCGACCACACTTGCTAGGTGTGAGACTATGAACAATGGTCACAGCCAGAAATGGCTGAGGTAAAGCTGGGAGGCTGAAATGGTGGGGCACTAGCAGGCTAGGACGGGAAGTGGTGTAGGACTGGCAGGCTAGGACAGGAGATGGCGGGGGACTGACAGGCTGGGGCGGGAAGCATGGCAACGTCCAGGGAAAGGAGCCACAACAGGAGGCACATCCATGAGCAAGGAGCGGGAGAACAGAGACTGACCAACAAGGAGGAACACGGAGGAGAGGTGGATAACCGGGTAAACCATGAGAGACGGACGCTCACGAGAGGAGGAGAAGGAGGACACAGTGTAGCAAGGGAGGAAGACATTCGCAGACATGTGGGTAACAGTCCAGCAGATGAACAGGGGATGAAGTCAAGGAAGTGAGGCAGTAAGGGAGAGGAGAGAGTAAACCATGGGAGGTAAACAGTCAGGGACGAAAATCTGAGGGAGAACGTAGGCAGTGTGGCAAGCAGGGAGGCAGGGCAGGTAAGCAAACAGGCAGGCAGGCAGCAGAGGCAGCAGCACACACTAGGGATCCCCGCCGAGATCTTAAGTCAACAACCCCCTCCCTCCCACACTTCCTGCCTCGGCACACCCCACTCTGTGACCTGGCACCACCTGTCACCCACCACTACTGCCTGGTGACACACCGCTACAAACCTGACGTGACTCACTACCGTGACCTGCCTGTAGTGTACAGATACGGGGTGTAACCTGACACCAATACACCCATACGGGCTGTGACCTGGTACATGGCAAATGGCTGCCATGCCGGATGACATGACTGACGTCTCCTGGTATGAGGTTATAAGCAAGAGGTTACACTGGTGACCACAGCTCACCTAACACCAGCATCCCTGTACAGATGATCATTCACAAAGAACTGGATTAATGTTAACTATTATGTGTGGGGCCCTGACGTGCGCTGCTGCCTCCCTGCCTGCTTGGTCATCTACCCACCTTGCCTCACAACCCTGCCAGCTTCCATACCATAACGCTTGCCTCCTTGCCACACTGGCTCTACTACCTTGCCTGCTCCCTTGCCATCCTACGTCTCCCTGCTACTCTGGTTCACTACCCTGCCTACTACCCTGCCACACTGGTTCACTACCCTGCCTGTCTCGGTGTACCACCCTCGAACAGACTGGCGCTGAGCACGAAACACACACACACACACACACACACGCAACACTCGTCCCGACCTGCCTTACACAACACACAGCTGAGTGAGTACACCATACATATTCAAAAGCCTAGAAATCATGATGAAGAGAAATTCTTGATTCGTATTCAGGGGAGTCCAAAAATATAATCACTAGGAAGTCTTCAGACGCCAAGCTCTAACAAGCCTTCCTTTCACCTCACGTCTGGCCTAAAACTCTAACTTGCACAACTGCAGTGCATCTCCTTTCATGTGTGTGAGAGAGAGAGAGAGAGAGAGAGAGAGAGAGAGAGAGAGAGAGAGAGAGAGAGAGAGAGAGAGAGAGAGAGAGAGAGAGAGAGAGAGAGAGAGAGAGAGAGAGAGAGTAAATAATCAAATATAGAACAGCTTATTTGAAATTCAGTAGCCATTCGGCCTGATACACAGATGGAAGTACTACAGATATTACAAAAAGTGGAAGGTCTTAATGGTAACTAGTTAACATAAAAGAGCCGGATTCAGATCAATGTTGGGCTGGATATTTTCCACGGTTTGGACAAGCACGTGAGTGAGGCACATCTACACGCCCAAACTGGCAGACATACAGGAGGTTTTACAGCGTAGATACTCAAGTTTTACGTTGTAAATACTCAAGTTTACATTCTATGCAACAAGTGATAATTCGTGGACCATGACGTGATCAAAACAACGTAGTAGATGATGTTCCATAGTGTCTATGAAGAAACTGAGCTGTTTACTTGTTCAGCCAAGCACTTCTTCAGGGATTGTTTATAATGTTTACAACAGTACGTAGTAGAATGTTCTTGTATCTGTCTACACAAGCTCTGATTGGTACAAGTCTGTTATGGTGACGTACGGCGGTCCGTGGGGGTGGGGCGTCGAAGAAGAAGAGGTCTTGGTGATGTTGTCTTACTGCCAAACTTTTGTGTGAGCTGCTGGTGTTGGTTGGGGAGGCTGGATAGGTTCAGTAAGATGTAAACTTCATGGTAGGTGGAGCAAGATGGAGTCCAGGATGATTCTGTCTGCTCTTTCCAACTGGTCTCTTTTTCTGGTTGTGAGGAGGACCAAGCTGGGGAGGAGTAGGTGGACTTGGGTAGGATGAAAACGGGATGGACATTCCTGAGCTTAAATGGTGGAACGCCTAGTGACCTCAGTCAGCGGAGAAGGTAGAGACAGTATGAGGAAGATTTGAAGATCGTGCTGACATGGCTCGTCCAGTGTAAACCATTATCTATGATGACACCAGGAAGTTGTGAAGTCTCTGGCCACCTGGAGGACGTCAGGGCCTATAGGTATGATGTCAGGAGGGTTGTGAGAGAGAGAGAGAGAGAGAGAGAGAGAGAGAGAGAGAGAGAGAGAGAGAGAGAGAGAGAGAGAGAGAGAGAGAGAGAGAGAGAGAGAGAGTACCTACGACGAGACGATCAAAATGGAAGGGCTAGCTCTCCCCACGCGTCCTGCTTGATGTATAATTCATATTGAATCATAATTCATATTTCCTCGTCGTCGTGAGAAGTGAAGATACAGACAACCATCAGCCACCACAGCAATAGTGGAGAGGGCTACAAGTACGGCGCTGGTGTAGGCCTACGAGGGTTGCGTGTCGGAAGTGGACAGGGTGGCCAATCACTCCACCAACGCTCCCCGTGTGTTGCTGGGTGACAAAGGGTGTCATGCCTCCCGTGTGTTGCTGGGTGACGCGTGTGTGTCATGCCTCCCGTGTGTTGCTGGGTGACGCGTGTGTGTCATGCCTCCCGTGTGTTGCTGGGTGACGCGTGTGTGTGTCATGCCTCCCATGTGTTGCTGGGTGACGCGTGTGTGTGTCATGCCTCCCGTGTGTTGCTGGGTGACGCGTGTGTGTCATGCCTCCCGTGTGTTGCTGGGTGACGCGTGTGTGTCATGCCTCCCGTGTGTTGCTGGGTGACGCGTGTGTGTGTCATGCCACCCGAGTGTTGCTATGATGGGCGTAATGTACAGAGCGCCTGCTCAGGCTGTCATGTCCAGAGACCTTACCGTCGCGCTTAAGCGTCGTACCATATCGTACTCAAGGCCATACCGCCGTGCTCAAGAGCTATACCGTTAAGCTCATAAGGAGTACCATTGTCCATAAGGTTCATGCCGTCGTGTTCCAGAGTAGTGGTCAAGGGTCATACCGTCGGGCTCAAGGGACTTACCACAGTGCTCAAGGGTCGTATCATAACAGTCACACCATCATAATGGTCGTGCCCTCGTTATCAAGGGTAAAACCATCGAAAATGACCCCGGTGTCTGCGACAGGAGAGGCGAAATTTTCAATCTTTCTCTAGTGTGAGGAAGAAATATACACCTGTCTCTTCAGTGTCATTATTCCACTCCCTAACCACCCTGGGGTGGACCAGACACATACAGCCTCCATAACATAACACACACACACACACACACACACACACACACACACACACACAATCCTCAACCTGGACAAACTGCGTTAATGTGAAACATGAATTCCCATATTTACAAAACTTGTCCCTTCAACTTATCCTGTGACACATTCAGTTGACCCGTCGCCTCAGACTACAGTCTCCAGTCGTGAGGAAATAACGTAACGCAACAAAGACTCAACTCAACGCGCAAGGCTTATCTTCCCTTCTGGTCGCGTACCCAGTCAGCGTAGGTCAGGGAGGCGTCACTCACAACTCCTGACCACAGTGATGTCACAACCAGACCACACGGGACCATTCACAACTCGACGAACCACACAGGACATCATAATCTGATACCTTATCCATAACTTACTCTTATCAAGAGAGGTGATCGAAATAGGTGCTATATCATTGTCCCGGCTTCTACAGACGAAGCAGAGATACGTCTGGAGTACTAGTGTCCAGGGTGTGACACCAGGAGTCGTGGAGCCCCACCAGTAATACACCAGAGGTGTACATACTTCACCTCCCGCCGTCTCCTCCAGTCTGTAGCCACAACACATGTACTACATCTATGGCGACGTAACACTTGACCCCCTTCCTGCTCGTCTCATGTCATCAGTTCGAACTATATTACTGTAAACGAGTCTCCAGTCATAATCTTTATGAGCAGCAGTTGGTCACAAACCCGTGATAAAGCTGAACTTCAAATTTCTTTTTTTTAATTTCTTTTTATAGGATTCATAAATGCCGACGGCTATATGGTTAGAATCCAATCCCTCAGGTAGAAGTCTTGAGTTAGGCATATCAGACATAACATGTACGTGGACGTTGGTGAACCATTAAGGTAGTCAACCTCCACCTTACGACACACTGCCTGCCTCACGCTCAGAGCTTCCCTGGCTGGTGGGGAAGGTGAGGGCTACAGCCATAGGCAACATGCAGCCCACTTTCTTCTTTAACTGGGGTGGTTAGGGGAGAGGCAAGAGAAGTGGGACGGGAGAAAGATATTAATTTGAAACGGAAAAGAAAGCTGAAGTGATTTGATTTTTGATTATCTGCCACATGACTGGCGGATTCTTACTGTGCGCTCCTACTGTTCCTGTGGACGGTGGCGCAAAGGAGGACACAGAGACTACACGGGAAGGCCCAGTGTCGTGGCCTCAGCGATCGGAATACATTATAAGTTACATTATGACAAAAGCGTTAGCATGGACTGGGCAACAATGAATATATCTGAGAACTTTCCTTTAGCTAACGTTCACCTAAAGCTGTCGATAATCTCTGACACGAGTCGTATTAAATCTGAGAACTTTCCTTTGGTTAACGTTCACCCAAGCTAATCTCTGACACGAGTCGTATGCCATACTATGTCTACCACGTTCCATGAATACATCGACTGAGTGTTACGGGTATTTCTATCTCAGAACAAACACACACACGACACTTAGCAATATACATGTGTTGGAGAAGACGTAAAGAAGCATGATAAGAGTATGAGAGACACAGACGCGATGAAACTCTGACGTATGGACACCACACTTGAAGTTCAAAAATCATGATAGCTGAAAGTCCAAGAGCTGGGGCCTCACGAGTGTAGCATTCCCTCCTCGTACTATACAAGTAGGTAATCATAAATACACACACACACGCATACACAAACACACACACACACACACACACACACACACACACACACACACACACACACGCTCAACCATTCTCCTGAAAACTACTTCCGCCAGACGTGGTCACGAGATAGACTGCTAAACACACATGAGCGGGTTCGGAGGTAGGTAATAAAGGCAGCAGACACGGGGAACGTTAGATTATGTACGGGCAGGTATTCCCCTGACGGACGGCCTACCTCTATAGATTTCCAATAACGCCAGGAATACATTATACCCCTGCTCTAGTTTCTGAGAATCATGTTTGCGGCTAAAATGGTTTCCCCTCCATCTGCCTAGTAAGACTATCATCGCCCGCTAGACAATAATGTGGTTCCCGGGAAAATGTTCCTGCGAGATAATGTAAAGGTGTTCTGGGAAAGGCAGACCACCAAAACAACCAAACCACCCTTAAAGGTCAGGTTAAAGGTCCCACTCTATAACTAAAGGTCGTATCATCAGCTTAACTGGTTCTCACTAACTTCGCCAACACTCGACTTAAACCATAACCTTGAGCTGGTGTCTGAATGTGGGTGTGTGTGTGTGTGTGCAAAGGAGGGAGCTGAGAGTTAATGTGAATGACAGTACGGTTATAAGGTTCAGCAGGGGGAGGAGACAAGTCCGCTGGAGTGTCAGTATGAATGGAAAGAACCTTGGGAACCTCGGGGAAGTGGAGTGTAAAATCAAGATAACAGTCTAGACGGGAGGTGAAGTGAACCACAGGGTGTGTTAGGGGGGACGAGGTCCTGGGTGTGTTGAGGAGTGTGTGGTCAGCTGATACTGTACATGAGGGCGAAGATGGGTGTGTCTGATGGTACAGCAGTGACACCAGTGATGTATGGGTGTTAGACATGGGCATTAAAGACAAATGAACGGAAGATGGTGGATGTGTTGAAAAATTCTGAAGACAGTGGGTGAGAGCTGAGCAGGGTGTGCTGAAACGGTCTGGACGTATGGAGAAGAGGCGTGAAGATAGACTGATTAAGACCTAAGATATTAAATATTTGTCAAAAGAGGAGTGAATAAGGAAGGGATCACCGTGGACGAGAAGAAAGGGTTGGAGTGCAAGATGCTTGGAGGTAACGGGGCCTGTACATACGAGGGTGTGTGAGGCGTGCATGGAATAGGGAAAATTAGTGCCAAGTGGTATCTATATAGGGGCCGACGAGCTGTCAGTGGGCTGAACCAGGGCATACCAAGTGGTCTGGGGACATAACGGAGAGGACTGAGGGATTTGGTCGTGGATATGAGGCTCTGGTTTCAATGCATGAACGTGACAATTCTTCTGTCATGGCAACACTTCTCACACACGTTTCCTAAAGCATGATACGGTTCATTCTTTAACCAAACATGCACTTGGAAAGGAGTCTGTCAAACTCAACACTGGGGTGTCAGTCAGAAATTGAAAACTCTATCTTTTGAAAACTCTATTAAGAAGCAACTGACAGATCTATGTAAACCAGATTCACGGGAGGAAACAGACACCAGTTAATCCATAGTCCTTAGCAATGAAACTGTGTCAAGTAGAACATGTGTACGAAGGAAGATGTTTTTATTGCTAGAGTAAGGTAATCTATATATACTACTGGCGCTTTGGCCTATCTGGAGATGTTGATGGAGTTAACTTTAAAGAGAGACACAACAGGACACTACGTCTAACTGTGAGGAAAAACTGAGCCTTTTAGGGGAAAGGTCCAAACGAACCCAGCAAAAAATGGTACGCCTTATTGTCAACAATGACACATCTGATATTCCGGGAGTGTGTTACTTGACAGACTGTAAGTTTATGTTATGAACCAACTTATTAACAATATGTATATGTAATGAGTATCTGTATACTGGGATCTGGTAAATACCCTTTGTAACCTCTACAGTTCTTCTGTACTACTGCTCAGATGAACATGGCCTGCATAATAAAACAGCTGTTGATACCGACACGAGAGAGAGAGAGAGAGAGAGAGAGAGAGAGAGAGAGAGAGAGAGAGAGAGAGAGAGAGAGAGAGAGAGAGAGAGAGAGAGAGAGAGAGAGAGAGAGAAATTCGGTAACAGGAGGTAACGACGTCGGGAAGGAGCAGCAGCTTTCTTGCCTACCTGCTGGCCGAGGTGGAGGTGATGGCTGGAGGAGGAGAGAGAGAGGACCCTGGCCCAGTAGTGACAGGAAGCATGGAGGGGACGGACGGTTGGCTCTGTTTATTATTGTCCGGTAGTTATGACTGCCACACGTGGCACACCACACATACCCCGCCTCACACCCTGCCCAGACTCATCTTACACCACCATGACTCCTGCACAGGAGAAGGGTAGGGACGGTGTCCGTCATGACGGTGGCGGACGGGCAACGGTGGGTAGTGTTTACAACGGCCTGGGAACACGGGACATCTGGCGGCACATGTTTACACCGGAGGAAGCCAGCCACAACCTGCCTGCACAACGGATGCCACCAAGGAATATACCCTTCCCCACCCCACCCACCTACACACACACACACACACACACACACACACACACACACACACACACGTACAGCAATCTAAACACGACGGGTTTACATAAAAAGATCTCCACAGGATACAGCAATCACAATGTGACACATGACCGTGAAATCTAGTCCAGTAGGTGACCAAGAATCACATCGGACTGGCTTGATATCAAGTCCGACCCAACTGATCCTGACCAACCCTGAAACTCTGCACATTTCAGCAACCCTTGGTGACCAGCGTGTCATACGTGAGAGCAAGGTGACACCCTCATGATGGATACGATCACACTCGATCCTCCAATACAAGCAGAGCGTCGACAACACTACAGCTCCATGAAGTCCACCAGAAATTCTATAAGATCTAAAATAGTCCATGAAAAACACAGACGCTGGGACCATTTGTGCTGGCTTACAGGCAAGGAGGCACGACTGGGCTCCATACTCACACCCGAAAGAGAGGACTGGACACGAACACCATCAAGCAGGAGATAACCTGCAGGAATTTCTATGAGAGAAGAGGCTTGGGAGTCGACACTGTAACTAACCTCTCCACACAACCTCCAATTGATGAGAACCTCACAGGAAAAAAATATTGCTGGCAAATATGAGAACAACATTAACGTAAACCGAGGGGGATATCATCTGTACACTTTTCATCCTGTATTAGAACACAAGAACATGATTCTCAAATGTGGTCACCACAATGAGTTAAAGGTGCAAACAAAAGGGCATCAAAGAAGGTCGATGGAAACAACAAAGGTCACGCCAGAATTAAGGAAGTAGAGTTACAGGAAATGGTTTGTGGCCATTAATTAGTCCATGATGGAAGACAGAAGAGCATAGGGTGACGTGAATACAATCGATACATTTCAAACCCGTATAATGACGTCATTAGTTGCTTCGTGAACGACAAGCAACATACGGACGGACGTTCAAACATGGTATGACAAGCAAGTTCCAGGAAAGGGGGTGCTACCTGCGTAGAACTTCCTCCACGTACAGCACAGAACAGCCATCATACACCTCCAAACTGTGTCATAACCGCATACACGGGTGCATTGAAGCATGTGTGCATATAAGTTTGGGTGTACACAAGCACGTGTGTACATGGGAACATATGTACTTAAGCACATGTGTATATAAGAACATATGTACATAAGTACAAGTGTACCTAGTAACGTGTGTACGTAAACAAAGAAACCAAAAACGTGAGAAAAAAAAAATAAAGAGCAAGACAAGCGGTCCCACAGTGAGAGAGGTTTGTTTATCTGGTTCCCCGACTCCCGGATGTGGCCAGACCAGCAGCTCTGACCTGCTATCGCCCCCACCGTGCCGCCGCCGGGAGGAGAGGTGAAGCAAGGGTGAGATGAGGCGCAGGGGTGAGGTGAGGCGAGGCGCGAGGGTGAGGTGAGGCGAGGCGCAGGGGTGAGGTGAGGCGAGGTGATGCCGTGCCAGGGAAAGAAGTGTAATAACGAGGCACAGGGGAGAGGCGAGGTAAAGTGGCGTGGTGTCGGGGGTGAAGCGTGGTGAGGTGAGGTGAGGTGAGGCGGGAGCGGTAAGGTGGCACGGTGCATGGGATAGGTATACAACAGAGGACCTGATGCTCTATGACGAGGTCATCTGCTGCAGGATCATAACGTCCTACATGCCTAATCCACGTCCAACAGTATTCCTCAAACGGTGGGTCGCAAACCCCCCACGGGGTCGCGAGGTGGTTTGCAGGGGATGGGTCGCGTGCAGCTCACGCTGAGCCAACAGATTATTCCTACAGTAGGGTAATACTAGACTCCCGAGTGAAGACGTGTGCGGAAAAGAAATAAATATGGCAGATTACACCTTGTTTTTTCCCCCTGTACTGTGACCGTTAATTGTAGGAAATCCCTCTGCCTCTGTCTGTTTACATCTGCAGGGGGTCGCGGTGTCCAGAGTCCCAGACGAGGAGGTGGTCGGGCAAATCCCGGTTAAGAAACTGATACAAGAGAGTGAGACACAAGGTAGTGAAGAAGAAGGCGCGTCCCTCCCCCGCCATTCCCTCCGGCACGACAGACGGCAGCAAAACATCTATAAACACAAGAGAGAAACACTTCACTGTTGTGGACAGTTTACGGGAATGGACGACCAGATAACACCTTGATCTAACATCATCCGCCATATTCTCACACACAAGGAAATCCATCCAACCTGTAATGAAAGAAATGCTCAGATGTACGTGCGTGTCACTGGCATCCTTGACTTACTTCACTAACAACTGATGTCACTCAAGCGTCTGTCTAGTCACGACAACGTAATGGTAAAAAACGTTTCCCCACGATTGTGTTACATCTTTAACTTCCTACAGATTTTTCTGGTTGTTGTAGACCTGTTTCACACAGGGAAACTATCTGAGTAACATGATCACAAGCCTTAACTTTATGCTATTACTTAAGAGTCACTGAAGCTCTACTTAATGTGAGGAAATTCCATCGAGTTATCACAAGTGTTGTAGTCAAGCCAATGGTTATTTTGAAAGCTTCTAATCTGACCTCGACGTAATTAGCTCTGTTACTCTTGTTTCTATCCGTTCTGTTGTTTACGCTTATACAGATGATATAGCTAAATACTGAAATCTACTGTCCTTTGCTTTGGTTATTAGTGATTATCACCCCAAGGTCCTTTTCTCATATATATATATATATATATATATATATATATATATATATATATATATATATATATATATATATATATATATATATTATAAAGGGGCTCTTTTCTGTCAGTTCCAGGTCTTTAGACACGGCAAGGAAATTGTCAGACACAAGATGTCTTGCCTCCATTCAGAATTGCCATTAATTTATCCATTTTCGTGGCAAGAGAGAAACTGCTGGCTGCTGGAGTGAAACATTTTCATGAGAATATTTGCCGGCGATATGAGAAGTATGGAGAGGAAAAATGACGGTGTGAGTAGTTATAACACAGAACAACGCCATCCTCCGTTCAGGGTGTGATGGCCAGGGGTGGGAGGAAATAGTGGAGGTAATGCAGGAAGTGGTGGTGACCATGGAGGGGGCTAAATGGAGATGGCTACGGAGGGAGTGATACCCAGGAAGGCCTGGAGGGTTGGTGGCATGAGAGGGAGGGTGTACCAGCAAAGGAAGGACGGGATGGTGTCCGGAGTGTGAGGGCATGATGGTTATGTGTGAGGGTGTGGTAGTCCTCTGCAGGAGCGAGCAGACCAGGACCCGATTCTACTCGTACTTCTAAGAGTGAGTGTCCGAACCTTTTACAATAGCGTTTAATTACGTATTGCCAAAATGCATTACTCTGCATCTACCTAAAACAGAGCTCATTTGTCATGCCTCGGACCACTGGATCAAGTTAGTCTAATTCCTTCTGAATCATCAAACTGTTCCAATGGCTTGAATTCCATGTCTGGTCAGCAGATTTTGAGATTTTACGGTTAAGTCTAGTCTCCACGTCTGTGATACAGATAATATAAAGTATGGACTCTATTCTCATAACTAATCTTTATTTTTCCGGCTAGTTTATCATGCCGCCTAGACTCATTCTGAATCGCCAAAGGATTAAAAAGGTCAAAGAGGGTCTTTGTCAGAGGCCAACTGGGAGATATTAGGACAAACTCCCATAAAGTTGAGTCAGCCAGTCGGATGCTGCTGCTCCTCCAGGCATACGGAGAGGTGATGAGGCACGGGGAAGGAGGTGGGTGGTGACATACATACGGGGGAGAGTTGAGGTGGTGAAGCTGGTGCAGTAGAGAGGAAGGGAACCCAAGCGTGGAGGCACAGGTGAATGTGGTAAGTGTGAAAGGTGGATGTGTGTGTGTGTGTGTGTGTGTGTGTGTGTGTGTGTGTGTGTGTGTGTGTGTGTGTGTGTGTGCAAGCGCGCGATGTGTACAGTGTCAATGGAACGTGCCTGGACGCCCAGGTGAGACACCTGCCATGACAAGAGGAACCATTATCACTCACGTTCTCACCATCTTCCACTCACCCACAACCACCTCCCTACCACAACCAGTTCCTCCATCACTGGACCCCTCTACAACCACCTCCCCCATCACTGGCCCCTCACACACATAACTACCCCACCATGAACGTGGAATGATGTGGTCCTGGAGGATGATGTGGTGAGGCTGGCATTATACTGGTCCTGGGGGATGATGTGGTGAGGCTGGCATCATACTGGTCCTGGGGGATGATGTGGTGAGGCTGGCATCATACTGGTCCTGGGGGATGATGTGGTGATGGTGGCATCATACTGGTCCTGGGGGATGATGTGGTGAGGCTGGCATCATACTGGTCCTGGGGGATGATGTGGTGAGGCTGGCATTATACTGGTCCTGGGGGTAGGGGAGGCAGGATCAACGCACTAAACACGGACATCCTCCATACGTCACAGCTACTCCCGTCCGTCACAATGTCTGACCCTCCGTCATCACCACCACCACCAAGCACTGCGCACCACCACATCACCAAGACCTACGTTGCAGGCAACACACACACATCAAAACACATTCACCACAAGACTTGGGTCATGTAAACACTCTAACCACGATATCACATCCAGCAAGTCACTTCCACGAAGGCTGCAGACCATCACCAACATACCAGGTGGCTGTGCACCAAGCGACATCTGTTATCTAGTGAGAATCATCAAGTGGCCATGGTCACCAGGCACTAGGAAACAAATGTTACCAATACACAGCTGGAGGCCATGGTCAGTAAGACAGTGTAGAGGAAGTCATGTTTCATGACACACTCATCAGGAGGCTATGAGCGCCTTAACATATTTACAATGGAGTCATGAACGTCAAGACAGACTTAAGAAAGACAACGTCACTATATGACACTCACCAGGAGGCGCTGGTCACAAAGATACACCCGGCAGTCATGGTCACCAGGGAACACTAGGTCATGGTAAATAATAATTTCCGTGGAATGATGTCAGGCAGGCTTGCCTCACTCGTCTTGTGTTTACAGTCTGGGGTGAGCCTTGAGGTCTTACGTCATCCGGACACCTTCCGAACACATGTACCGTAGGGCTCCGCCCACTAGGAATTCTTCGAAAACTTTAAGATTAAATCTTAATAACCCACTGAGTAAATATAACTCCATCATCGTCGGTGATACGGTATAATGTCCCTCCATCTACACATGTGGAGTGACGTTTGTAAGTAAACGTTCACCACTGAACAGAGAGCTTCCTGGAGAAGTGATGCTCGTGAGGCACCACGACACAGGCAAACGTTCTCCACGTTTAACGAGTTACGTAACACTTGAACATGACGGTAAGACCCTGGAGCACGACGGTGTGACCCCTGGGTATGATGGTCCGACATCTGACCCAACCCTGAAAGGTCATGTCAAAGACCAAGCCAACACACCCCCAAGGGTCATATCGTCGCACTGACGGGGTCATACCGCTGTGCTCAGAGATAACTAGTGAGAGTGGAGAACGTTTGCTATGCAAGTTACAATCGTACAATTTTTGCCAGGAAGGTGTGATTGGGGAGATGGGGCAGGGATTGGCCAGCCTCTATTTACCAACTAACTATCAATTCAATCAGTGTTATCTAGTCAAACTAACCTCAAAACTTTACCCACCTATGCCGCAGTGTTGGTTCCCCCTCTCTCTTCTGCAGATATTACTCTGGTTGTTAACTCTGGAAACTGTCTGCTTGTACGGCCCACCGTTACTCCAGCCAACATTCGGCAAGCTACTGCGTCACAAGATAACACTGTGGCCGCTGGCATTCACGGGCAAGCTGCTGTGATTTCTGCCTCGCTCCCTCCTCTCCTGTGCTATGGAACTCACTCTTTATCTATCCATGTCCTCCCTGAGCACTACCCTAGCTCCAGCACAAGTAGGCTGTGTGGAGAGATTATTCACTCCCGCGCTTCGCTCTCAGGTATAACAGAATTTTACAGACTTTCCGCTCCACTTTGCGGCCAGGAAGGTCGAGTGACTAACCCCGTCTATAAGGAAGCCTCACCACCGCACGTAGTACACTAGCGTTCAAGAATTTCAACCATGATTCATGCATACAAAATAAACGCTTCGAATACATGCAATATCGTCCTCACTCAAACTTCTAACCTGCAGGTACAACCAGTTCTACATAAAGGACGAGTCTACTGTTACGAGGGATGGCCTGCTGGTTGACGAGGCGGAGGAAAGAGAGCCAGAGAGGACGCGAGGTAAGGTAGAAGCGGAGGGAGGTCCTCGTCACATACCACTCGTGGCATAATGGAATTATGCCGACCTGGGGACACTAACATCCCTCCCCTGCCCGGGGTGCTACCGGTGCTGGAGGGAAGGAGGTAGGTGAGTGCCTGGGCCCGGTGCAGGAATGGTCGTGTGAAGAATGGTCTCAAACAACAAGGACGGGAGAGACAGAGGAAAAACTGAAGGTTACACCTACAGAGGAACAGGTGGAGACAAAGTGGAAAAGAACAAGAATGAAGATAAGTAAATCAAGCCACGTGAAGATTGATGGTAATGAAAGCGGCAATAATGATGATAATTATGATGACCGATGGAGCAAGTACCCATGATGACTGGTGGTGATGATGATGAGCATGGTAGGATGTGACTGTGGGATAATCCAGCACTGTGGGAGCACATCAAACTTGACCGTGATACCGGCACGAGTCAAACCAGTGAACATGTCCATCCCCCTCCCCTACATTCTACCTCCAAGCTCCACAGACCTCACTTCAGTGCTCCACATATCTCCTAAGACCTCCACCTCATGGCTCCACATATCCACTAAGGCGTCCATCTCAAGGCTCTACATACCAACAGGACGTCCACCTCAAGGCTCCACATGCCCCCTAGGACGTGCACCTTATGGCTGCACATACCTCAGGACCTGCCAGACAACACCCACCCAGCCAGCCAGCCACCTAGCCAGCCTCGTCATGTTACATAACCACAGTCTCACTATGATCAGCAAGAACCACACAATTTCTTTTCTTCTATAACAAATCACAACTAGCATTTCGTAAACTCGTGTGTTCTTCGCTTGTGAATGGCTTTACATACAGATAGCCCGCCCCTTGCCCATCACAACTTCAATAAACTTGATGAAGTCTTACCTATCCTGACCTGGGGAACATTACCTCTGACAAACTCTTATCCTCGACACCTAAGACCAGAATCTAACTTGCTCGTCTCTACGCCAGACACGCGAGCATGACTGGCAGAGGGATTCATGCCAAACTGTTGTGGACACCCTCTCACACAGGACTTCGAGGGCATGATAAAACTGATGCCCCACGCAAACTTGCACTAGATATCCTGCACTGACTATGGACGTCTACCCTTACAAATCAGGGCATATCTGAGCTCTTGAGTTGGGTCATTGATCGACAGAGTTGTTAGAGACCGCGGCCTGCAAGCCAATGTAAATAATAATCCCACTGTGCACATAATGTTTCTGATGGTTGTTGACCACGTGGTCAACACCTTTGGGCCCCCGATGTTCAAATGTTTACCTGTTTTCATCACACCTTATGATTCTAGTGGTCGTATTTCAGTCTTCCAAGCCTGCCCTACCAGAAGCAACTAACACGTGTATATAGCTGAGGAGCTACGACTTCTAGGGTCTTATAAGTGCAAATTACGACACAGCTCTTCTATGTACGCTCCAGGGGCGTAAGGCGTCTGTGATTTCAGTCATTCCCTGTATTTCATATCTTACACCGCGTCACCTGCGGGCTGGGAAAGATATTTGCAGACTTTCTGACTGAAGTTTCACCCGGCCTGAGATGTGATAATAGCACACAGCTAGATATATCCTCCACTCGTGAGAGTATTAGTTACTTGAAGAGGCACTAGCTTTGTCTCTCTCTCGTCTTGAGGGTGTTCGCAAGATCCACCCTACCATCTTTTAGTAAGTGTCAACTGTTGCCTTACTGTGCTCGCTGAGGATAAGGTCGTCAAAACTGTCATCCCGAACTCTCATTACGTTCAATCGCCATTATGATGAAGCCCGTTTCAGTCCGGTAATCTGTACCTCACTTATTATCATAATAATGATAACAATAATAATAATAATAAGCACTATTATCATTTCATTATTATCATTATCATTATTACTATAATCATTATTATTTCCTCAATTAACACATACTGGAGTTGGATCTTTCTCCCAGAGCAAAAGGATGTTTTTGGTGGCCTTGTTTACCTGTTTGTTGCTTCTGTGTGTCTTCTGTTGAGGTGTTCATACTTATCTAAGTATTATCTACAGAGGATGATATCAAACAATGACTCGAATTTGTCAATATCACATACCAGAACAAGAAACTGGAAGAGTGCAATTACACTTCCTTGGGAGACATCTTAACGTGAATGCCTGACTTATGACGAACTTCTGTGATTTGTTGGCCCAAAATTTGAGTATACATTTTTCTATCTTACTTTATTTCCATTTAACACATATAAAGAGGCTCTAGAATACAATACTGGGATGTGAAACAGAAGCTAATCATCAGAACCTGGGAAAACTTTAGCTGATGTATTTAGGGTACACACAACAGACGAAACCAAACCAACACTATTAGATCTCTTTTCCATCACAATGATGTGTGTCAAGTAAAGCTTATGTATAAAGAAAGTAACAAGATCAACATGCTACAAAATGTCTGCTAGATTAATGCATGGCTACAGGTACCAATGGCTGTTTATTTTGTACTATTGACACCAATGGCTGTTAATTTGTACTACAAGTACCAATGGCTGTTTATGTTGTACTATTGACACCAATGGCTGTTCACTTTGTACTATAAGTACCAATATCTGTTTATTTTGTACTATAAGTACCAATGGCTGTTTATTTTGTCCTGATGCGTTAATCATTTACAAGTGTGTGGGCAGGAATATAGACACAAACCAGACACTATGTCTTGGACTTGCTAAAAGTGAATCGTTTACCGGTTTTACAAAAAAAAAAAAAAAAATGACAGCAGCAAATGGTAAGATATCTGAATGTTGGAGGTCACATCCACATTTTGCAGCCAGTACCTGAGTCTGTCACTACATAATAAGACTGTAAGCTTATGTAGTGAGTCCACTGCATCATCTGACGTTATAATCACCTGACCACTGGGGTCTGACAAAGACCCTTTGTGACCTGTACAGTCCTTTTGCGGTGCCGCTTACAGTATGAGCACGGCCGCCACAATGAACCACCAGCTGTTACCGGCAAAACTAAACTAACTTCACATATTACGTGATGTTATCAATATTTCTGAAAAGTCCTCCCCTAAATCAGAGTGAGTGCAGTTGCCGTCAGGCGTAGGGGTAACTTGTGTCACCATTATTATCAGCAGTCTTCGATCTGGCTGGTGTGAAGATGGTAAGAGCTTGAGGAACACCTGAGGTGGTGCACAAGATGCTTACACAGCCTCGGCCACTCAGGCAGGGTTCAAGGTCTGCCCAGGTGAGCTGTCATCAACTGACCACTTGAGCATCAGCTTCTTTAACCACAGACCCGTTCAAAGTAAGCGAAATATACAACTAACAATGTCTAATACGACTACGACACCATCTGCTACCACTAATAGTGATAAAGTATGAGGGTGGTACACGCCACGACATCCTTCCCACTTTCGGCTGTCCTGAGAGATGCAATCAATGGATCGTCTTGCTAAGTGGATCAATACCAAAGGTGCTTCAGCGACGCTGCCCCAGACTCTGAGTCACACACCATAAATAATGCCGGAGGCTCTGTCTATAATGCATATAGCCGAGTGCTTACCTGTCTCTCTGTCTATGATATATATAGCCGGGTGCTTCTCTCTCTCTCTCTCTCTCTCTCTCTCTCTCTCTCTCTCTCTCTCTCTCTCTCTCTCTCTCTCTCTCTCTCTCTCTCTCTCTTATTCTCTTCCTCACACTATTATCTGTGGAGAGTTCACTCTCTCTTATCTCTACTACCTCTTATCATTTCGCACTGGTAACTATCACCACTTAACTCGTTTTTTTTCTCTCTCTCTCCATACAGATACGTTCTGCCTGTGACAACTCCCTATATCTTACCCGAGTCACTGCCCATGTCTCACCTGCGTCACTGCCCGTGTCTCACCTGTGTCACTGCCCGTGTCTCACGTGTGTCACTGCCCGTGCCTCACCTGTGTCAAAAGAAAACATGTATCAGGAGCGAGCACAGCACATGACATACACTATAATGATGTCCATTACTACAAAGGAAAGTCAGACGGCATCCGTACTGTGTCTTGTCATTCGTTTCCAGATTCGTCTACACTGCCGACGCTGGTGGCACCGCAAACACCGAGCATAGCGCCACCATCGCTGCTGCAAAGGTATGAGACCTTTACACTCACTGCATTCACCATGTAAACATGTCCGCACACTGGTCAACTTGCACCACAGAAGAGTAGCGCATTTCTTTTTTGTTGTTGTTTAAGGGCGATAAAGGCTGTGAAATTCATGGAAGATTATCCGTGCAACATGGTGACCATGTCATGCTACAGTGGAGCGTGTGCAAAAATACACCGAAACGTCCTCGAGGTTGATGTGGACGGAATAATCTGTGAATTTCAGATCCTGTCTCTACCTCAAAAAACAAATGACTCTGCGGCGCCATCAACATCAGGAATGAAGCCAATTCTGGAAACGAGTGACAGACACACTGTGGATACTTTCCCACCTGACCTGCCCGCGTCCACACAACCATTTTACATAATACCTTCCCTCAACTTCCACTTACCAATAGGTATATGTCTCACAGACTCCTCGGGCGCGTATCTATTGTAGTTAAGAGATCAACAGGACCAACATCACCTTACGACTTGTGGAGCGGTGTTGGCGGTCGTGCTGGGAAAAGCATATGGTCTGCCACCTTGACAACACTGCTAACCTCCACCCTCCCCTGCGGCCACCATGGCAACACTGCTAACCTCCACCCTCCCCTGCGGCCACCATGGCAACACTGCTACCCTCCACTCTCCCTGGCGGCCACCATGGCAACACCGCTGTCCCTCCATCCTTCCTGGCGGCCACCATGGCAACACTGCTACCCTCAACCCTCCCTGGCGGCCACCATGGCAACACTGCTACCCTCCACCCTCCCTGGCGGCCACCATGGCGACACTGCTACCCTCCACTCTCCCTGGCGGCCACCATGGCAACACCGCTGTCCCTCCATCCTTCCTGGCGGCCACCATGGCAACACTGCTACCCTCAACCCTCCCTGGCGGCCACCATGGCAACACTGCTACCCTCCACCCTCCCTGGCGGCCACCATGGCGACACTGCTACCCTCCACTCTCCCTGGCGGCCACCATGGCAACACCGCTGTCCCTCCATCCTTCCTGGCGGCCACCATGGCAACACTGCTACCCTCCACCCTCCCTGGCGGCCACCATGGCAACACTGCTACCCTCCACTCTCCCTTGCGGCCACCATGGCAACACTGCTACCCTCCATCCTCTCTGGCGGCCACCATGGCAACAGTCTGCCAGCATCTCTCACTTGCCCCGCCACAATCACCCACATCGACCCCAAATGATCCTATAATTCCCAGAAATTTCGTGGAGGCCGGATCCAGGGAGGACTGGTGCCGTCTGCTGGGAGAGGCTGCGCCCCGAGACCATCACGGACAATCCACCACTTGAGGAGAATGCTTCATTACTCGCCATTTGAGAGACGGGACGCGCCCTCCCCGGCGGGCTCTCAATCCACCGAGACTTTTCTGGTCATCTTCACCTCCAGTCACTCGCCTGGCCAGCGCACCGACCTCACAGTCTGGATAGCCTCCCGTCTCCAGTTATCTTCCAGACTGGACAACCTCCTACCCTTCTGTGGCGTCTCAAGACTTTATATTAGAAAGGAATTAACAGAACCCATAGTGTGGTAAGCTTTCCGTCAGGGAGTTTGGAATCATACAAAGATCATTCCTTAATGACTCTCAAAAATCCAGACGACTGGATCGCCTTAAGACAGCGAGACTACTCTCTGGAACGACAGAATATCATTCCCTATTGGTTTGAGAGACACGACTAATCGTACAATATCATCACAAACGTCAAAAGCTACTGTGAGTATAACAACAGCAGACAGTGTACACGTCTGGCTCCACAAACTGTTTAACTCTGTACATTGTACGTATTTTGAGAGAGAGAGAGAGAGAGAGAGAGAGAGAGAGAGAGAGAGAGAGAGAGAGAGAGAGAGAGAGAGAGAGAGAGAGAGAGAGAGAGAGAGAGAGAGAGAGCTAAGGAGCACACTGACTGATGAGACGTACAACACCGCAGCTTGGTCTCAGCCAGAGCTGTACACACAGGCAAGCATCATCCAGCACCAACACAAGCACAGTTAAGATAACTTTCCGGGAGGGCCAGTCTGGTCGGCGGTGTGCCAGATGCCGCTAGTGACATGACCTGACCTTGGCTCACCCCCAACATCCTGAGACTGCCACACGGAGCGAGGTCAGCTGGGGAGGTACACAGGAGGGAGCTCTGGGAAACGGGAGGGAACATATGGCCAGCGAGAGAAACAGGGACACTTTTGGAAGAGTGGCCCCCAAACCCCTTGAGCACGATGGTGTGGCCCTTGGCTGTGATGGCCTGACCTTCACGATCAGCTCGATGGCCACACCATCAGACGCAAAGGGGCGTAGCGTCACGTTCACGAGTAGTGGTGTCGTGCTTGAAGGTCGTACCGTCGTGCTCGACGGGGTTACGTAAGGATGGGGCAGCAACAGAGACGGCGTGAGGCTAATGAAAATGGGATAGGTGTTCTGATGGTAGAAGATGGGAGGCGGGAGGAGGAGGAGGAGGAAGTGTGGGAGAAGCTGGCTACGGACGCTGAGGATAAGAAAATGTTGGAGAAGTATTCTCTGAATGGCTGTATAACGAAGTCCAGAGAGGGGCTGAGCGGTGGCTGACACACGAAGGATGAGGCAGTACAGGTGGCCTGAGAGGGTAAGGTCACACACACAAACACACACACACACACACACACACACACACACACGCGCACACACACACACACACACACACACACACACACACACACACACACACACACACACTGCACTACGTGGACAGGAAAATCAGAAAGCTGAGAGGAAACAACCTAAGTGAGAGACAACATAGAGTCCCTTAGATCTCTACGAGGGTGTGATCAGTACAGGGATAAAGGAATAGCAAGGTGGACTGTCTGTGCTTGAACTGCCAAAATAGCGCATGACACTAACGCGTGGGATGCTGATTCTGAATCACAAGCCAGGAATAAGACAGACTCCTTCAGTGGACAGATTACCTAAGTGGAAGGCAATAATGGACGCGCGTCACAGAAGCCGTCTCAGATTAGGCTGAGGTCACCAGCGGAGTGCCACAAGGTTCTGTTCTGGGACCATTCCTCCATATATGTAAATAACTTAGCAAAATGTCTGGACTCTTCCCTGAGGACCGTGAGACTCCTGAAGTTGGTCTGATACATGGTTGATGAAACTCAACCCGAGTAAATGTAGTAATGATGGGGCATGGTAAAAGGCCTTGATAGAACCATCATCTAGTGAGAAATATGCTGCATGAATCTGTGAGTGAGATACTGTGGCTGGAGGGCCATCTTAGCAAAGCAGTTTGAGACCACCTGTCTCCTGGCACACATCAGAACTACATTCAAGCTGTGCACATCATACGTAAGACTACAACTAGAATACGCTTCTCAAATTTGGTCACCACATATGTGCTCAAGAAGTACGAAGAGCTGATAGAGAAGGTCCACAGGGGTACCGAAATGAAGAAAGCTGAGTTACAAGGCTAAAGGCCGATAATTTACTCTCGTTGGAAGAGAGAAGAGTTAGCGGTGATCTGATCACAAACTTCATGTTTTCAAAGCAGAGCGATAAAGTGGACAGTGAAAAGTTCTTAATGAAATGAAGCATGAAAATTATGAAGAAAGATGTAAATTGAAGGGAATGTTCAAGAGTGTTATGAGTGTCAAATATCCTCCACGTACAATGCAAATAAGTAATAGGTAATCACATGTAGGTGAGGTACTTACGAAGAGGTTTTGCCAAAAGGCAGGGTTGGCGCGCAGCGCTCACCCCAGGAAAACCATGGGTCATGGAGAACGAGTCATATGAGATCCATGTTGTCAAGTGTAATGTGTGAGATGGGATAACTGTACGTTGGGATAGGAACTCTATCATGGCCCTGTATGGGTCTGTTATGCCTAAGTAAGATTAGGTAGAGAGGAGGGAGGATGGGACACCACTTCAGTACTGATAGATATACGCGAGGAGGCTGGAGATTCAAGAGGCTAACAGGGATAGAGGTTGCACCTTCGCCTAAAAATGGCAACCCAACCAGTGTACTGGGTGGTAGGTGTTGAGTGTAGTTGAGTATTTCGTAAGCGACGTCTCACTCTCCTAAGACAGGTGTTGCAAGTGTTGTTCGAGGCACCACATCTGTGGTGTAGCAAGTGTTGCACGAGACACCGTACATACACTGTGTAGAAGTGATGGACGGGGCACTACACCTGGAGTATCGCAAATGGTGTAAGGGGCAACAAACCTGTAGTGTAGCAGTGTTGTAAGGGACAACCCGCCTGGGGAAGGGCGTCGATGCAACAAACGCGACGAGGAAGCGGAGGAGGGTGGAACACACGGGGTAGATGGCAGCCACAACAGACGATGGGAGGGTAGTCCAGCAACAGCGTTGGCTGGGCGTGGGGTGTAGCGGGTGTGTTGTATGGGTCACCTTGCCCAGGGGTGCTGAGGGAGCAGCGGCCGCCCCGTGCCGGCTCAAGGAACTCTACTCACCCCACCCACCCACTGCCACACTCACCCATGTTATTCCTTCCTTTCCCCAGCCTTCTCCCTCTCACCCAGGGGGTCAGCCCTGACGTACACATCCATCACTGTCCAGCAACACAGACGCCATGACCAGGTTAAAGGTCATGGGAGACTAAAGGAATTGCGGCGGTGGGTGCACGTTGGCAGGAGCGTACCCGAGCCGGGTGCCGGCGTATATGTTGACCTGTGGTTACCCCTGCCCCATCCCCCGCACGACCCACAATGCACCAGCTGCGTCTCAGGGGTGGAGCTGCCTCAACATTCCACCGCTCTGGTGACCTTAAAGCTTTCGTCTGATCAAGGTCTTGGGGATGGCACTATCTATCCTCACCATGACCCAGCGGAGGCTCCCTGCCCCTGAGACCATCACAGGTGCTGGTTCCTCTAGTCCAATTCCTGGACTACAACACCCTAGCTCTTGGACTGAGACGCACTTAAGGTACAGGTGTCTTCCCAGGACTGATTTGCTGCGAACGTCATGCTATGTGATGCCGGTGTGATGGTGTAGGCAGGGGCACGGTGTACTGTTATGTGGCAGTGCATGAAGTGACGCGTTACCTGACATACCTTACCTATCACCAAATAATCCCATGAAAAAGGACATGCACGAGAACAGCACCTTGTTCAAGGTGACAAAACTGTGTTTTAGCGCACACACAAGATGCTGCTGAAGAAGATTGTCCAGCCGAAGAGAGAATCCCACGGGGTCAGTAAAGAACCCGCGATCTACCAGCACTCCAGTACAGAGGCTAACGATGACTCGGATAACCATTCATGCAGTCCTCAAGACTCAGGATAAGGTCAGTAGATTACAATGTCTTCGATATAAAGGCAAACATAACAAAGGAAGGACGAAACAAAGAGGTTGTACACGAGAACAGCAAGAGGGACGTGTGAAAACATCTTAGCAAGATGGTCAGGCCTGAGGGACACGCTCACTGAAGTACCACCAGTATATCATACGAGAACTGAACAGTTCACAAGACGAAGCAACAGAAACATAAGGCTGAGAGGAGGTACGTACAGCCCCCTCACATGAGGTCACACACACACACATGATGGCCACAAGCACACTCATATGATAGCCACCAGCGCACACCACTACCACCATCATCTGCTACAAACCCAGGTTTAATATTCTCGGGTTGTGGCGTGTTATGGTGAGCACGTCGTGACGGCAGGGACTGGCCTCCAGTTTGCAAGGTAACCTCAGAGGACGCGGAAAGACCTGCGTCACGCTGCCCCACACCCCCGGGACACAATACATAACCCACCGCACCAAACACCACGACGCTCTACCCTGCAATTACGTTTACCCTCAGAGCACGACGCGTCGGTGTGGCACGCACATGACTGCAGGGCCCTTATCTATGATGACCTGGCATTTGACCTGACACATGCTGATAAGGTCAAAGGCCAAGCCATCATACCCAAGGGTCATACTGTCGTCCTCAGGATGTCAAGGATCACGCGACTGGTAGAGGCGACCTTAAAGAGATAATTACATGTTATGAAGTGACAACCATTACTGTACAGTGAGCAGTGACCGCACGCCCACCGTCTGGGTGTGGTGTGGGAGTCACTGCTGCCTCTCACATGACCCAAGGCCACCGACGCTGCACGCCTCACTTTGGGTTCCTCAACTCACCTGGTGGTCCAACTGCCGCCCGACCCTCCACACCCGACTGAAGACTGACCCACCACCGCCCACAGCCCCGCCCACCCACCTACCTGCCTCTCCACTAACCTCCCGAACACTACCGCACCCACCGACCCCCAGCAACCATCCGGTCCACACAAAACCAGCCCATGAGACCCGGGGAAGACACCTGCGTCTCTGATACGTCTACTTTAAGACGATGGTAACGACTGTCTAAATGATCACCAGGATCCACGAGATCCAACACATGAACAGAGTTCCAGACCCTGGCACCTCGCCAGCCAGGACGTCGTGCTACTTCGACCAGCTCTACTTCCAAGCTCCAGCCACGAGCCGACGTCTCGCTCTCGGCCTCTTTGGACTAATGGTATCAGCACCAACGTACTGTACGAATGGTCAGGACACAACAACTCATGAGTCGACCAGGCGACGGCTGACGCTGGCACCAGCCGACTGATATGCCTAATGTTACGCCATTTTCCCCACTGACGTCACTCCAATTATCGTATGACCCTTATATAGAAGTATTCAAATGATAAAGAGTATTGTTTTGAATGCTACGTGGTGTTCCCTTCCAGTCTCATGAAGAAAGACTGCGATATGTACATCAAGATCAGAGAGAACCTCCATGTGAGTCCCTGTGTACAATACCAACAGTGTCTGAGACACTACAGCACCCAGTAAACCCAAGTCCAGTGTATAATGGCTAAGCCTGATAAATCTCTCCAGTAAAACGTATTGTCGGCTTCACCGGTGCCGTCACAAGAGCCAAAAGCTTGTACTTCACATATGATCAAAGATGCTTCATTTCAGCGCCTCTGGGCCACCATCAGGATCTCACACTTTTCAGAAAACCACAGCAGCCTAAGCTGGTGCGCTGATCCTCGCCTGCACAGCCAAACGTGCAGCCGTACACTGCTCGTCCACCAAGCCACGTGGCTCTTCACAAACTGAGCCAAGTCCTTTTTGAAGGACAACCTGCACTTGAATATGACATCAGTGTCCCTCAGCTGCTTTAGTCATAAGCTTAATGAGAGGGTTAAGTGGAGGATGAAGGACAGCCACCAAGAAGTGAGAATGATACAGCCTATCATCAAACTTGGGTTCTGGGTGTGGGTTACAATCCATCAACAATAAAGATCCAACCTGTCTATACCTTACGACAACCTCAGCGGAGAGTCTCTACCTCCACAAGAAGGCTGGTCAGCTTCAGCACACCCAGATACTCTCCCCTCACATTACGTTGTCTTCGGAGGTCTCTCTCTCTCTCTCTCTCTCTCTCTCTCTCTCTCTCTCTCTCTCTCTCTCTCTCTCTCTCTCTCCAGCTCGGACATAATCCCAGCTCTCGGTCGACCAAGTTGGTGGAGTCCGCGACACTTCAGGCTCTCGTAACCTCCACAGTCTGGTTGGTCTTGTACAGTGTACGTAAACACTCATCCAGGGACCTTCTTAAATTCCTCCACTGTGATTACGTAGTATTTCAGACGGTCCAGGTGATACGTTGAATGCACTTGTACCTCGGAAATTCAAGGTTTCTCTTCTCCTTGGCGCACCTTTGATCTCAGTGGTAATATTTTACGTAGTCTTTCATGCCTGTCGTGCCAATAAGGGTCCATTTTTTAAATGCGACTTGGGAACCATGCCCCCTTGGGCTTTCCCAGGGTACATCATGATATACCTTAACATGTGGGGAAAAAAAAAAAAAAAGAGTACAGCGTCAGTGATTTCAGTCGTTTATAGTGGTCCACAACCTTTCCTGAGACAATGTGGCCTCTCAAAGATCCTTGCACGCTTTTCAAGTCTGGAATTTTCGCCAGCTAGAAAAAGGTTAGGTCAGCGCACAGCAAAATTCAACAGGCAAGGCTTTTAGTGCCATGAAGAACGTCATTACTGGTTTCTCTTGTCTTATCTTGAAGGTCCGTAAGATCCATCCTACCATCTTTTTGGAAAAGGTAACTGTTGCTCTTTGTTCTAGCTGAAGAGAAAGTTAGATATCATTATTCCAGGGTCTTCCACACTCACTCTTCGTGATATGATGGCATCTGTCTAGTGGTTTCGTATTCCTTGACTCTACCCATACCACAGGAGTTGGAACATTTCTATACTGATAGGCATGTTGTCCTCGATGGGCCAGCGAAGACTTGGTCACCCCGGGTCATCAATTATATTTCGTATAAATCTATTCATTGATCAAAGTCTACCCAGTCGTTATCTTATTTTTGTCTCCCAAGTGATGGCTACATAATGTTCCTAAAGTCTGCAGGAGCTGCGACGAACACTTCTGGTGTCGGGATGTTTACACTACTATCATATACACGTTACCTTGCGGTCTTACATGACTTCTGTTCCCACGGGAGACTTGTCTAGAGTACAGATCAGAAACGACGTCTTCTGAGGTTGTCCATGTGAACAACATTCAAGTATGAAGATCAGCTATTTGGAAATAGTTTTGCCTCCCTCGTCTTTTACAAATCCAGCATCCCATCTCCTGAGGAAGCAACGGTTTCTCTGCTGGTTGCTGTATATAAAGTCATATCATATATTCATTCACACAAATTTACTCCTCCTTTTCCAAGATACGATAACGTTTCAGTCACGGGTATTCTACATGGTTTATTTACTCATTCCATTGTAAAATGAAATAAGAGTTATATCTGTGCCAATGTTATCATCAGTAGCCACTGGAAGACTTGCCCACACCTGATCGTAATCTCTGAGTGTCACCAGAAGACCAGATCTACACAGACTTATTCTTGGTTTCATCTGGACACATGAGGATATATCAAGTCATGGTTTGTGTCGGCAAGTGATGTGATGATGTTGAAGCTGCTGGTCGGTACACTTCAGGAACTGTTGTCTACTTCAGGCAGATCTGAACTTCCAGGTATAACTCCAGAGCTGAAGCACTACGTCTAGAGGATACGTAGTGCCTGTGATATTAGCCTGATTTCTACATAGAGACAGAGTCCTCGTCCTCTAGAAGTCCAGTGGCGCATAAATGACATCCAGTGGGTGGAGCGTGGAGGGATCACACAGGTCAACAAGAATGAAATCAAGTCCATCTTCAGCAACATTACTGGCTGAATGAGCCATGACTCGTCAGCTTTCTTGATATCTCGTTCCTCGTTCACTATCACGTGTGAACCCCCCGCCCACTCTCTGTATTTCTCAGGCAATAGCTCTTGATGATACTTGATCTGAAGATGAGAAAAGTCTTTGGAGTAATTTCTATAATACCGCTGGTTCCTCGCTCTTCCTGATTTTCATGTGAAATGTTCACTTAACAATCAACGTCAGTCTTTCACTTTTCGGCAAGTCTGTTTCTCTCAACTTTGAGCTGCAGTCGTCTAAGCATGTCTGCAAGTCATTCCCTCCAGCAACAAACAGTTACTGTGTCTTGATCGTTGGAGGTAAAGTCATCAGGTACGGTTACTCCTCGCTAATTCAGGTTCGGAAAGGAGTCTGGGCCTCTGGGCCGCGGCCTCACGGAGCAAGATTACAGGCTGGTCCCACAATAGGTTGTGGTGGCTGAAAGAACCACATTAATGTAAGGCAAGTATCTCATTCTCAGTCAAAATCACATCAAGAAATAAAGTGTCATCATTGTCTGAACTTGACATACATCACAAGATTATTAGGTGGAGTTTCCTCATACAAGGTGGCCAAATAATGCCACAGAAGCAGCAGTGAGGGCGTTAGCATTAAGGCTGTGGTATCGGGAGAGACACACACGGCACCGCACCACAACCCCTGCCTCACACTGAGGTCGCAGTTCCTCGCGGTGGGCGCCTACCCGGACATGCTGCCTGAAATCGAAGCCAACCCGAGGGTTCTAGGAGGACTAAGTGTGGCCCACCTGAAATACACGGCACAGCTCCGGGTCTTGACTCATTCCCAAGGGTGTCTATACCGAGGGCTTTACCCCACGCCTGCTACAATCTCGACACCAGCTCCGACCGCTCTGGGTAAACAGGTGAGTAATGCGGAGCGTGACAGACTGGCATGTGATGGTGTACACAGAGAGCAGACACCGCTGAGCGTGAAGATAGTAAGAGTACGAGGCGCGAGGTGGAGCCGTGATGAACTGCAAACACAACGGTATGAACCAGGCACCGCCCGGTCCCCACACTGCCAGATAACACACACACACACACACACACACACACACACAAACGTGTGCTTCTCTCAGTCCAGTGACCAACATGGCATACGGCACGTGAGGTGCCTGTGGGCTGGCAGAACGCCTCTGTACTGCCATTATCATGAACACAAGATGAAAAAGGTGAATGTTTAAATTACCCAAGACAAACTCGTCCTCCAGAAGAATGTGTGGACTTATCAGTAACTTGTAATTTTGGTTTTCATTCTTATCGCTTGGAAAATCATTCCTGCTATTTACAGATATATATCAACTTAGACATCACATTATGAAATGAATGTTATATATTATAGCAGCAACTTTTCTAGAGCAAATATCTTATACCTTCCTCGTTAGTGTTGCATCATAAATCCCAGATACACAGTCTAGTACAAATAATAAGAATAATAAACTATTCATTTAAATATATGAGGTAAATCTATCAAGGATACATTATGTTACAGAGTAACATATCCACGACCAGCTTTCTGTGGTTGTAAACATTGCAATAAAAAAGCTACTCTCACACACTAAAACATTACGCAGCTGACTGTAGTAAAATCAATGAGCTGAAAAATAATTCCTCTCGAACATTACATGTGTAAACGTTACATCCACAACAACGTTCTACCTCAGATACATGAAACGTATCCTAACCCTGTCAAGTGTAAACACTTCACGTGTGACACATGTGACACATTATCCCATCATTGTTCTTCAATGGATAATGGTAATTCATTCACTGCTGTCTAATACTTGTTGATATTTTTTCGCCGCTACATAACTTGTAATGCAACCCAGTCCCCGGACCTTGTCTGCTGCACTCGGTGTTCATCGTGTGCACCACAGCCCACAGGATCAGTACGAGTGCACAATGAACTGGTCGCCCATGGCGGCACAAATCACGTCGACCAGGCCATAGCGACCTTGTCTGCTACAAAACTTAACACCCAGACCTCACTGCACTGCCAGGGTCTTCCACGTGATACCATGGCTCACTCTACATACACTGTCGTCATAACAATGGCCGAAACTTGTAAACACTCGTAACATTTTCTGAGAGAGAGAGAGAGAGAGAGAGAGAGAGAGAGAGAGAGAGAGAGAGAGAGAGAGAGAGAGAGAGAGAGAGAGAGAGGCAACACAAGACCACCTGATCACCAGGAGCTGTTTCCTCACTCCATCTGACTACCTACAACCAACTTACCCCAGCCTCCCTGCCCACCTTACCCCAGTCTCACCACCACACAACAAAGACACACACCACATGAGGGCTGGGGTGAACACTCTTGATCTCACAGTTGAGGCCGTGTAACCTCGGGAGAGCACCCGGGAGAGCTGCAAGACAGGAAGAAGAACCAGCGAGTGTGGCAGGGAAGGGAGGGTACCAGGGAAAGTGGTATGTTTGGAAGAGCACCAGGGAGAGTGGTAGGGAAGGGAGAGCACCAGTGAGCGTGGCAGGGTAGGGAGGTGGTGAGCGTGCGGCTGGGAGAGCCGTAAGTGGTGTGTGAGATACGGAGGAGGACACTCAGCTGGAGAGGAAGAGAGCGAGCCGAAGATACACCATAAATAAACACACGAACGACGAGGGGGCGGGAGCACAGTCTGGACTGGAGGTGCAGGAAATATACGAGAGAGAGAGAGAGAGAGAGAGAGAGAGAGAGAGAGAGAGAGAGAGAGAGAGAGAGAGAGAGAGAGAGAGAGAGAGAGAGAGAGAGAGAGAAACCCACAAGGTCCAAGCGAGGTGGTCTGGCCTTAACACAGCTGGAAAAGATGCAGTCCCCCATAAAAGCCGTAGGAGAAAAGGATATCAAAGCAAAGGCTCTCTCCCCACCTACCGACGAAAAACACGAAAAACAGCTAAAAAAAAAAATACCTTGCAGGACTAATAAGTCTGAGAGGGACATTCATACAGGAAAGCTAGAAAGGACAGTGAATGAGGGTGTCATATATCCCACCATTAGACATGCAGCTCTTCACGTAGTGACATAAAGGTAATGATAAACTATGGGCTCCAAGTTCGCTACTTACCACGTCTATATTACTACGGACGTCGAAAGGTGATACAAGCACTTCCTTCTTGATCCCTTACAGCAAGATACACGGGTTAACCTGTGTCGGTACGTTACCTCAACATGGCCCGGGCCGAGATCAGTGGTTGAGGAGGTAGCACGATGCACCACTACGTTATAATGACTGGTTAAAGGAATCAGTCAGTGCCGGAGAGTGACAGGTGATGATCCAGCCCAATGTCAAACAAAAACACGTTAATTGTGCTATTCTGAACAACACGCTCCGGCAGCATACTGCACGCGCCGAGAGAGAGAGAGAGAGAGAGAGAGAGAGAGAGAGAGAGAGAGAGAGAGAGAGAGAGAGAGAGAGAGAGAGAGAGAGAGAGAGAGTAATTAGTGTCAGATGGGGTGTGACAGTGAGGGAGGAGAGCGTCAGAACGTTGCCGTAGTCTTCATTTTCCCAATACTTGCATTTCTATCATTTTTTCCCCCTTCATATTTTCGTGAGTTTTCCGGGTCTCTTCCTCGTTCCAGGACTTGTGACTATTCGTGCTCGTTATCTTCTGTGGTTCAGTGGCTCCCGTGTCCGTTCGTCAGGAGGTCACGGGGCCGCTTCCAGCATTACGGCCGAGCTGGCAGCCATATATGAGAGCGGTAATAATGATGCGGGTAATGACGAAGCAAGCAGCCCCGGGAGGCCGGCCACTGGGTCTGGCAACCCACATGAGGAATATCTCAATATGGGACAATATCTTGATCCACTTGAGATCATTGGTGTATATTCAGTGATCACAATATTCCACCAAGAGCAATAAGTAATGCTGATATCGCCCTTAACACCAGGGGGAACAGCGCTGCTAAAAAAAGAAATATGAGGGTGAAAACCACAATAACCTGCCACTAAAAAAACCCACTTAGACCCGACTGTCTGTAGCGCAGACCATAGAGAAGAAGACCATAGAGAAGACGTCATGATCTGCACGTGGTATATCTTGACTGGCTTGCTCACCTGACTAGAGTTAAAAATCTGTCTCTATTTTGTATGTGAGGCTTGGAGAGCTTTATCGAATTTCACGAAGAAAGGAAAAAAAAAGTAACATCCAGGTCGGAAACTCTTCAGCTCACTACGTCCTAATATGAGAAACATAATGACCCAACCGACGGAAAACCTTAATAACTCAATCAATACATTTCTGCAAGTGTAGCTAACGTGCCAGGTCGCGGAGGGCCTGGGTCCTAAGGCCTCTCTGAACCTGACTGATCCAAGACAAGAGCAATCCAACTTGGCCCAGCACACAGCAGGAAGTAAGAGGAAACCTTTCCACCTTTCAAGCAAGAGGAGGAGGAGGAAGGTTGTAGCGGGAAGAGCACGTAAGACTATGTGGGAATACAGCTACAGGAATACGATGAGAAGATAAGCTAATGAGATAATTCTGAGAAGCAACTGCTGACCATGAAGACACTGAGCCAGCCACAGACCTCAACGACCCAGATATGTGCCACGCCACACGTGAGTGTTCACCACCCCGGGGCCACAACCACATGACCAGCGCCCTGACCCACACACCCGTCAACTGTGTGACGCTGATGACGACACTCACTACCCATGACCCATCAACATCCAGGCCAGCCAGCCGGATTTTGGCCAGGCACGAGGGAAAGTGTGACGTGTGAAGGGGATGGACCGGCTGTAGCACAGGCTCCGTGCTGGACAGAGGATCACACGCCTTAAAAGTG